>NC_080572.1:36560382-36860382 GCF_030247185.1 Malaya genurostris
GGCAACAATCCGTTTATGTACTGAAGGCTACAAAATAACTGTTCCGGCTTTGAACCACTACAAAGGAGTGGAATGTTATCTGAAGCAGACAAAAGCGGAATACTTCACACACGATATTGCCGCCAACAAACCTATGAAGGTTGTACTTCGAGGACTACCCGACATGATGGAAGCCGAACTAAAGCAGGCACTGTCGGAGGCTGGACTAAAGCCTTTGATGGTGTTCAAAATGAAGCGACATAATACGGACAAAAAGTTTAGAGATCAACTGTACCTGATTCATCTGGAGAAGGGCTCCATCACCATGAGTCAACTGAAAACGATTAAATCGTTATTTCACATAATCATCGAATGGCAAAAGTATAAACCGGTACATCGGGATGTCACACAGTGCACGAACTGTTTGAATTACGGCCATGGAGCGAGGAATTGCCACATGAAAAGTCGGTGCGGGAAATGTGCCGAACCACACAATACCAATGATTGCCTACTAGATGACATCGCTGTAAAATGTGTGAACTGTGATGGCGACCATCCATCTACTAGCAAATCGTGTCCCAAACGTGCTGAATTCACAAAAATTCGACAACAGGCATCCCGTAAACAATCAACGCGCAAGAATGTTCCACAGAAGGATGAAATTAATTTCCCACGGCTCCCACCGAAGAGGGATATTCCGAATTTGCCGCCACTTCCTCGCAGCAATCCAAAGACTTCAGCCGCTGGATCTCAAAAAGAATCTTCCTCAAGAATCCCTCCTGGATGGGGCAATAATCATCCACAAGCAAAGGATGACTCTGATGATTTATTCTCTGCTGAACAACTGATCGTCATTTTTGAAACAATGACAACAAAACTACGAAACTGCAGAACGCGGTTAGATCAAATCAACGCCTTAGGCAAATTCATCATCGAATATGCAATATAATGAGTTGGTTATAGTAAATTGGAATGCTTGCTCACTCAGGAGCAAAACTGCTGAATTGTCCGACTTTCTTCAAGAGAAGAATGCCGATATTGCTATTTTAACTGAAACTCATCTTAAACCTGGAATTTCTATTTTTATTTCCAATTACAGGATTCACAGGCTCGACAGGACAACTACTAGAGGAGGGGGAGTTGCCATTGCCGTTAAACGATCCATTCAGCACAGGCTTCTGTCAGCCTTTAAATTGCAACTAATAGAAGCCATCGGAATTGAGATCACTACGACGATGGGACCCATCATCATCATTGCAGCGTACTGCCCCAAACAAACCAATCTTCGAGATGGTACGTGTGCATCATTGAAGCGAGATCTGGCTATGCTCACTCGACGACAGAACAAATTCATCATTGCTGGGGACCTGAACGCACGGCATGAGCTGTGGGGAAACAGAAGACAGAATCGAAACGGATTCGTACTTGCCGAAGATTACGAAGCTGGACAATACAAAATCTTCGCTCCGGATCAACCAACGCGACTTTCCAGATCGGGAGTTCATTCCATTTTGGATATATTCATCAGCAACATCGCCATAGACAGCTCTCCGGTTGTCTTCTACGAGCTCTCTTCTGATCACTTTCCAGTAATATTGACATTGGGATCTTCACCAGAAACAGTGCCTATTCAACCTCGGAGGAACTATTATCGCACCGATTGGGTCCAATTTCAACATATCGCCGACCAACTTATTAATATCGATTTGCCACTTGATTCCCCGATGGAAATCGATGCAGCCCTATCTTCCTTCCAGCATTCAATCACAGTCGCTCGTGATAGGACGGTTCCAGTACAACATATGCCGAGTTCCTCTCTTCAAATCGACATTGTCACCAAGAAACTCATCCGACTTCGGAATATCTACCGGAGGCAGTATCAACGAACTGGCATCCTAGATACGAGGACTACTTATAACAACTTAACTAGGATAATCCAGGAACGGATATCTGAGCTTCGCAACAGGAACTTCCAGCAAAAGCTTCGAGAAATTCTCCCACATTCAAAGACCTTCTGGTCCTTAACGAAGGTGCTTAAGAAAAAACCGAAGCCTATTCCTCCTCTGATGTCACCCCAGGACGCAGCTGAAGGAATACCTTTAATCACACCAGTAGAGAAGGCAAATGCGCTAGGCCAGCAGTTTGTGTGTTCTCACAATTTAGGACTCAACATTGTTAGTCCACATGAAAGAGCCGTTGCTGACAGCGTAGCTGAGGTTGACCAATCAGACAGCTTGATTCCTGAGGAAAGTAGAGTCAATGCGAATGAGCTGATGGCTTTTGTGAAAAAATCCAAAAATATGAAGGCCCCCGGTTTCGACAACACATTCAACATTGAGCTGAAACATTTGAGTATTCGCTCATTTGTCTTCTTAGCTAAAATTTTCAACAGGTGCTGGGAGCTTGGTTACTTCCCTTCAATGTGGAAGTTAGCTAAAGTTATCCCAGTTTTGAAACCGGGGAAAGATCCTTCATTTTCCAAGAGCTATCGGCCCATCAGCTTACTCTCTGCCCTATCCAAGCTGTTTGAAAAGTCAATACAAAGGCGAATTCTTGCTTTCGCAGATGAACAGGATATATTCCTGGAAGAACAGTTTGGGTTCCGGAAAGGAAGATCCACCATCCACCAACTCACAAGGGTTAACAACGTCATCCAGCAAAACAAATCAGTGTCCAAAACGACTGCCATGGCAATATTGGATATTGAAAAGGCATTCGATAATGTGTGGCACGATGGCCTGGTGTTTAAACTTCATCGGTATAATTTTCCCATGTATCTTATTAAAATTATCAAAAATTATCTTGCAGATAGAGTCTTCCAGGTTTCTCTGAATAATGCACTTTCAGAAAGATTTACTATTCCTGCTGGTGTACCCCAGGGAAGTATTCTAGGTCCCATTCTATACAACATTTTCATATCAGACATCCCACCTCTTCCGGGTGGTGGTGTTCTGTCACAATTTGCTGATGATACTGCCATCCTTTACAAAGGTCGTGTTATTAATGCTCTGAAGAATAAACTACAGACAGGTCTGGACGCTTTAACGGAATATTTTACAAGCTGGAAAATTGTGATCAATGCAGCAAAAACTCAGGTCATCTTGTTTCCACATTCAAGATCTCCAAAACTTGTTCCATCAGACGAATGCAGAATACGATTCGGTGATGAGGTCATTCAATGGTCCGATGAAGTTATCTATCTAGGACTCACCTTTGACAGACATCTGATATTCAGGTCACATGTTGACAAAATCGTTCAAAAATGCAGCATACTCATTAGGTCTCTGTATCCGCTGATTTGTAGAACATCTAAACTATGCCTGAAGAATCAGATGGCTGTCTATAAACAAATCATCTACCCCGCAATTGAATACGCAGTCCCTGTTTGGCGGGGTTGTGCACGAACACACAAACTTAGGCTTCAACGCATTCAAAGTAAAATCTTAAAGATGATTTTAAATCTACCCCCTTGGACAAGGACTAGTGAAGTACATGAGATGGCCTCCCTGGATATACTAGAACAAAAATTCGAACAATACTGCACGAAATTTGAAGAGAGGTGCTCAATCTCTGAAATACAAATAATTCAAAATTTGTACGTATTAGGTTAGGGATAGTTATAAGTAGGTAGATATTTTATTAATAATTAAAATAAATATTATGATTAAACATTAGTATGTAAAACAAGAGTAACTAAAACACCTAATATTAATAACGAATCGTATGAAAAACAAAGATGAAAGGCCAAAGGGTCAAAACACTTGTACTGTAAAATGTTGATGTAATACACAAAAATAAGATTAATAAACAGATATTTATGCAAAAAAATATGAGCGGCAGCCAGTAATACTGAATGGGTCGCCGAGCTGCTAACAGCATGTTGTGGAGGAACAATTAAGGGCAAGGTAAAGTCCCGCTCAAACCGTGCTGGTCTGAGGTGCCCAGTTGACGGCAGAATCCATCGTTTGCCTCGGAAGGGGAACTACGCCGAGCGTGTCAGTGCTGGTGCATCGGTCTATCTGACGGCAGTGATGGAGTACTTGGTTGCCGAAGTGTTGGAGTTGACCGGTAACGCTGCCCATGACAACGAAAACGAAAATCATCCCTCGCCATCTGCAGCTGGCCATCCGTTGAAAACCCCGTCCTTTTCAGGATGACCACATTACTGTGATAAAGAAATATTTAGAATTGCTTTAAGTTTAGCCAGTTCTGATACGCCTGGAAAGTAGAATGCGCAAATCAAGTGGAAACATTTGTTCTAACAATTTTTGTTTTCGGCCGCATACTAAAGTAATCGCGACAAAAATACATATTGATCTGTGGCAAATCTGTTTCGCACGGCATATTTGTAAACTAGTATAAAGATGTGTTCAAAATCATCACTTTCGCTTTCGCATTGCCGTTCGTAATTCAATGTGTTAGTGACGGTGCAAATTATTTTAACTCCCATCTTGATGAATCTTTTGGTAGGAAATATTGAGATCTGACATGGTTCTCGTGTGTGTCTTGTTTCGGCAATGGGCCTTGCTGGACTTTTTGGCTGCCTTTTTCGGTGTCATTGTGCTGACGCTGTCTCGTGCATTCATATCGGGAAACAATGAGACGACAGGTCCTCGATGTTGCTATCGTGTGTCTTGTTTCGGGAAGAGTTGCTCAGCAAATGATAGGAAAAGTGAACCATTCAACTTTTATATGGATGCTCTTGTATAGATACAGACATCTCGCGTTCTGATTGGCTGGTGCTGTCATGGGTTAAATCAAACAGGTTTTTCAATAGTGTACTATTGAAAAACTTCAATATTGTTGTGATACACGTTCAAGTTGAAGATTTTCGATTCTATTGGTAGTTAGATTATATAAATCCTTCTACAAATCACTGAGCTATGAGCTTTCAAAATACGAGAAAGGCAAACGCGCCATATGAATTATCCTCTTTGATACTCGTTTATACCAAACATTTCAGAAAAGTTTCATTGTGAACTATTTAAGAATATGTCACACAACTGAAAGTTTTATCATAAAATTGTGATCATATTTCCGATGGCATGTAGCAAGAATTATGTTGATTCGTTAGATATAACAGGAGATATTCACGATCAAAAACTTATCACTCTCTCAGAGGGTAAATTTTGAAAAGGCGCCCCATAGTAAAGTAAGTCGTATTCACGACAAAAGATCATTACACCACTATGTTGTATTAAAACAGGTTTTTGGCTATTTTATTCAGCGTGAACATATGGTAACAGTGGAAAGCTATGGTAGAGTATTTTCGCCTATTCGCTACTAATGGCATTACTTGTTATCGTGCACGGTCCCTATAGATCTTCCATATAAAACTTCTAGCTGATGAATTTGCTCTAAGATGCAAAAAAGTATGTTTGTTTATGTTTACCGTTGCTGTATTAAATTGCAACAAATTCAAAGTACAAGATATGGATTGTACATGTCGTTTAGTTTAACCGAACCTCTTCCCAAAGAACTAAATCCACTCTTCCCAAAGAACCGAATCGAACATTGCGTACCCTTTTAGACTTAGCCATTGGATGTTGCTGCAACCGATTCTGTTGGTCTGCCGGCGAGGAATGACGAATCCGTAAGTCAGCATCGCATTCGAAACGATTTCCATTGAACTGTTAACCACGGGTAAATAAAGTGCTAATCTACCAAAAAAGTACGACACTTGTAGAAAAATCAATAGGCACTTGATTCATCGAAATTGGTTTCAAAGCGGAAGTGGGTATTATTAGAGACAATGCTTTGCTGAAGAATTGCTAAACCATTCTGCCCGTTTTAAGAACATTGCTAGCGTATGATAAACCTGTGCTGGAAAAACAGTCATGCATTTGTCGAATCCTATCAAGAATCCCATTTCACTATCTGGTGTATTTGGTGCAGCTTCCGCTTCCCACTGACGTTCACGTTGTACGTTTCTTCCGCGATCAATTTTTAAGGAAAGTTTGTTGCAAACATGCGAATGCTTCGCTTCCCGCTGGACAATCTGCTGAAATCGCAGTCCAAGTTCCAGTGGACAACGGAGTGCCAGCAGGCATTCGAGCGTTTCAAGCAGATTCTCACCTCAGAACTTCTACTAACGCACTACGATCCGAAAAAGGAGATCATCGTTTCTGTTGACACATCGCCAGTTGGTGTTGGAGCCACAATCAGTCACAGGCTCCCAGATGGCTCCATCAAAATAGTACAGCATGCTTCCAGAGCACTTACGACGGCAGAGCAGATCTACAGTCAAACGGATCGTAAAGATCTAGCTATCATCTTTGCCGTCACCAAATTCCACAAAATGATCTTCGAACGGCGCTTCTTGCTGCAGACTGACCATGCTCCGTTGCTCCGAATCTTCGGGTCCAAGAAGGGCATACCGGTATACACGGCCAACCGGTTACAGCGCTTTGCCCTCTCTACTGCTGTACGATTCCACCATCGAGTACGTTCCCACCAATAAGTTCGGCCACGCTGACGTGGTGTCCCGGTTGATAAACCTACACGCGCTACCAGAAGAAGGCTACGTCACCGCCCGCATCATTCTCGAGCAGGATGTTAGGCCAGTAGCAGTTGATACAGTAGATGCGTTGCCTCTTACTTTCAGAAACGTCGCTCGAAGTACTCAAGCTGACCCACTTCCTTGGAAAGTTTACCGTATTATAACCGACGGTTGACCTCAAACGAAAACAATCGATCCTAAAACGATTCCAAATCAGACAGGAATCCATCACTACCATTGACGGATGCATACTGTTCGCTGAACGGCTCGTCATCCCAGATCAAGTTGAAAGGTTCGTTGACACCTTCGAGCGGACCGTCAAAAAATTCAAGAGGGGAGAGGATCCATTGCTAAATCACCGTCTGAGGTTATGTTCGGTCGTCGTATACGGACTCGTCTGGAGCTACTTCGCCCATCATCAACAATTTCACCGACACCGTACGTTCAGCGAAGATCGTTCAATCGAAACGAGCTGGTTTTCGCATCCTACAACCACACACTATTGGAATAACATCTTTTAGCATCATTTTGTTGTAAGAATTTCATTTCATTAGTGAATACAGATTAATAGATTTTTTATTCAAAGAATACAGATTTTCTATGAAAATATCTGGCATCTCTGGATATGCCAGAAGAATAAACAAAGAGAAACTGTCATTTTGCACTTACACTCTCATTGAACATAACTCAAAATTGAGTGACACACCACTCAAATTCATTAAAAAGTGCACGTACTCTGAACTTGAGTTACCACCTATCTACTTATTTTTGAGTAAGGGACGAAGCTGTCAAAATTTGAGTATATTTTACTCAAAATATGGAAAAAATATATTTTTCTAAATTTGAGTTTTTTGCACTCAAAATAAATAAATTCTTTTCCGTTAATGTTTATATAAAAGGATTCCCTAATTAAAATCATTTTTCCGCATTGGAGTCAAAATTGAACGATTTCGATATCCTTATGTAGGATCTCTCACTTAGCATAATTGAAACCACAAAATTACTATTGAACACACCTATGATTGATGATTCATGATTTCAAAAGCCGGATCTAGAAAAGGTAATGAAAAACGGCGTGCTCTTGGACTCTTAAATTCGATAAGAATATTCCGATAAAGAAAACGCACTGAACTGCTAGAAGTATTTTTTTCACTCAAATGTTTGGAAAATCAACGCTTTCTCTAATGTATGAATAAATGCGAGATAACTCATGGCCTTAGTAAACTTTACTCAAATCCATACTCAAGTTTTGACATATTGTTCCAGTTTATGAATTTGAGTAAACGCAACTCAAACCATGAGTTATGTTCAAAGAGCGTGTAGGGTTAGGACCGTTAGGACCATTTCTCGGCTGATTTTTCATTAGGGCGTATAAGCAAGTGACAGTTTCTCTTTCATCACTCTCTCTTTCGATTGTTGTGATGTGATTAAAAAGATTTTCTTTGATTTGACTACACTGTTCGAAAGTCGAAAGTTTCGGGTATCATTTTATGCTAAGAGTTGAGTGATAAACGTGGAAACCGCTTGGTATTTAATAGAAGAGAAAGTAAACAAAGAGAAATGTTCATTGTATGAACGGTATTTTCAATAGGTCCGGAGAAACAGTTATGAACCGATTTGAATATTGCCAGGCACGACTTAGCGAGGGTGAATCTTTCGTTGCCAAAGACCGCAATATTAAATTGTACAATGGTGATGAGAAAGTAAGTCTATTTCCTCTGTTATCCCTACTTAGATAACAGTGTTTTCGCTCATAGACCAACTTCGAAGACGGAGAGCTCGTTCTTACCTCGCACCGAATACTGTGGGGTCGTATTGGAGAAATTGCCCGTGGTGGTAACGTAATATCGCTTCGTCTTAGGTATGTGCAGTCTCTAGACGAAGAGGAGGCCAGTTCAATGTTGTTTGGAAGAAAAAAGAGAATTATCGTCCGATTGGCGATGCTATTGCCCGACAAAACACCCGGTCCGATGGACAATAGTTGTGCTACATTTGTTAAAATTTCCGGCAAAAATGGAATGGATCAGGCATTTGTGCAGGCGCTACACGAAACTGTTGCCGCTAAAATTTGGGAGATTAGTGGAGAAAAAGTACCTGAAGCGGGACCATCGAAACGAGTACTACGAACTGGTATTATGGGAATTGAACGAAAAATGTTTGAAAAGCAAAAACAAACCGATGACAACATAAACATGGCTTTTAAGGATTTGGGAAAGTTGATGGAAAGGGCCAAGGAAATGGTGGAGATTTCTAAGATCGTAAGTGCAAAAATTAGAGAGCGACATGGTGATCTTTCCGAGGATGAAACTATTCGGTTCAAATCGTACTTGATGAGTCTGGGTATAGATGATCCTGTTACGAGAGATGGAACACGAAGCAACTCGGAATATTTTATGAAATTATCGCAACAGTTATGTGAAATTCTGTTAGACCCAATAATGGTGCGTGTCGTTTTTGTTTAGACAATGATTATATAATTTTCAATATTTATTTCTACAGGAAGCAGGTGGAATGATGTCTCTAGCAGACGTGTACTGTAGAGTCAATCGTGCTCGTGGTTTAGAATTACTTTCACCTGAGGATTTGTTGGAAGCCTGCAAATTACTCATAGGCCCGATCAAACTAAGGAAATTTCCAAGTGGTGCTATGGTACTACAGTTAGAGAATCATGACGATGAATTGGTTTCAAAGGAAACAACTGAACTAGTAGAAAAACATACTTCAATAAGTGCTGAAGAGTTGGCTCGAGTCGTAGGTATTTCTTTATTATTAGCAAACGAACGATTACTAGCAGCCGAGGTACTTGGTCAACTTTGTCGCGATGAGTCGATAGAAGGTTTGCGGTTTTATCCTAATTTATTTCTTCAATAAAGACAATTAACTAGATCGTAAGTATAATCTTTCTTTTCTTTGTTATTTGCATCAAAATTAAGCACCCGCAAGTCATGATCTGTTACAAGAAATAATTGACTACAATCCGCCGCAATACTATATACCGGCGAATAATGTGAATGCTTTTTAGAGGAAAAGTACATCTGAATGCAGCGTTTCGGTATTCGAAGATCGTATAAATTTACCCGGAAGTTATACTTCATTCCGCAGAGAACCGAATAGGCTCCGTCATAATCAAAACAATATACCGACGCATCATAGGGGTCTGTCCAAACTGATTCATCCTGTGCAGTTCTGGTATCTATTACTCGAAAAGTAGTGTCAAAATTTCCTGTCAATATAGTATTTGAATCTTTCCACATGACTTGGTATACGGCGCGAGTTGGAGAGTTTAATGTTGATGTTAAACTCCTGGAAAAAGTGTATTATGAACAAAACAAAAAAAGCGTGCGGTTCTTACCTTTCCACATCGATTAGTTTCAATGCTTTCTTCTCACGGTCACTATATTTCCCTGCAGCAAGTTGATTGGCACCGCTCGGACTTAATTTGATAGTTTGGTATCCTTCGTTCAGTTGTTGTTTTTTTTCTAACATGACATCATTTATATCATTGAATCCAGTCCAGAAAGAGGTAGATTTTGACTTCGTCGTGCATACGAACAATTTGGCATCAAAATCCACTGATGTGATTGGTTCTTCTGTAAGCTGCTGTTTTCTGTAAAATCCGCTATCGCAATTATAAACAAAGCAAGAGCCATCGGTTCGACCAGCGAAAAAAAGGTCACCGTTTTTTTCCATCCAATTGATATCATAATCCCTGGATTTTCCCAATATCCAGCTAGCTTTACCGTTCAATACTCTTTCATTATTGACTAAACGTTCATGGGCTCGCAATTGGCCCCTATGCGTCATGTACAACCAACGTCGTTCAAGCAAAATCTGTGAGAAGTAAAGCATTTGATGGTAAAAGAACTGCTTCTCATTGTACCGTCCATATCGCCAGTTTTCAAATAGCCTTATACGCTTCCGATAACTAAAATCGGAGTGAAGATCCCGACCAGGAACATGACTAAATCTATACCTTTGATGCCCCGTGCGCAATAGATATGCACTTCGTTTGGAATACACATGAATGTTAATAACTCGGTAAAAGCGTTTGCAAACACATATTAGCCGACCCAGATCCTCTAGGGAAAGATATTGAAAAACACAAATCAACGAATCCTCGTCCAATTCGCAGATATTAACATTATGTTTATATCTATTAAATGGCGGAGATAGTTGTGCGGACATCGCATCTTCGGAGTGAAATCTATATAGCTTTACACGTTGTAGTGACAACTTAAAGCTTTAAAAAATACAACACATCACAATCTACCGCTGAAAATAATTTCTATTTTTTCGGATTTAATGAAAACAAAAACAAACAAAAATGCAGAAGACGAAACTACACTGAAAGAATTCATCGACCACAGAATGAATGGTTTTTGCTTCATCCGATCCCCATAACGATTTTCAGATGGTTTTAATTAGAGTGACTACAATCAGAGTGACGACCAGAGATGCAATTTATACAGATTTATCTGTATTATACAGACTTTTACATACGCATACAGAATACAGATTTGATACAGATTTCCTAAATTTAATACGAATCTCCCATAAAGCAAAATAAAAACTTTTTCGTATGAGCAATCTATTAGTATTTGACTGCAGTGACGAGAAGCAAAGTCTTGGTCTTATTTAATCTACCATTCTACAGCCATAATGTATTGGAACAACATCTTTTATCATCATTTTATTGTTGAAATTTAATTTTATTAGTGAATACAGATAAATACAGATTTTTTATAGAGAGTAATACAGATTTCCTATGAAAATATTTGGCATCTCTGGTGACGACAGCTGTTCGTTTGGAATGACAGCTACCAGCAGAGATGCCATTTATACAGATTTGTCTGTATTATACAGATTTTTACATAAGCGGCCCTTACACGAGACAATATTATTGTCAATACAAGGAGTATTGACAATACTTTTGATCGTGTAATGGAAACTTCATTGGATTGACGAAAATATTGTCAAAAAATCAAAACTGCTCATCAATCCGACAATACTTTCTCTCCAGAGAGGAAACTGTCAAATATGTGCAATGAACTCATCTCTCAATATTTCAATGTTCATTTGCAATATTTGAAGCTCCAAACGCTTGATTTTCTCGAAAAATGCGGACTCAAGTTACCAAGTCAATTGGATTGACGGTATTGACAATACTTTGGATTGACAATATTATCACAGACTAACAGACATGACAGTATGAGTAATTTCTTATAAAAATAATTTTTCGTGATGCACTAGTTCCACCTATATTGTACTGCGCGAACTATTTACTATCTGTACACCCCTTGTGTTATGAAAAAGTTTTTTTTACTAGTTGGTTTCCCCTCGTTTGTCAACACCGATCAGCTGCTTGCAGGGATGCCTGATTTCCTGATTTGCTGCTTGCAGGGATGCCTGAAATCGTCAATAAATTATTGGATTATGTTGATAATATATTTAACTTTTTCGCGATGTTGGAAGGTAACCATTTATTTGACTCAACGTTGTTCATCTAGACTATTTTTTATTGTGTTGGTAGTTTTCACCCGAAATTAAGTGGCGGCAGACCAGAAGCAAGTAAATATTGTAACAAAGCGGGTTCAATTTTGTATTGCGTTGGAGAATGAGAAGTAGGCAAAATTATGTATATAGTTTTGGCAATATGTATTAAATCTGTATCCTGCATGAAATTCGCATGGACGTATACAAATCAAAACATTACCGGTTATTTTGTATGAATGGCAACTCTGTTGGTAAATGAAAAAAATAAACACAGTCTAGATGACAGACAGGATGTTTTTGATAGGGTAACGTGGCGTCATCATGACACATGTGAGTACTGTCCCAAATAAAGGAATATTCAAAATGACCGTTAAAATGATTGAAGAATCTAATTTGAGTGTCCTGTCTGTTAGTCTGTGATATTATTGTGACGTGTAAGGGCGGCTATACGCATACAGATTTAATATAGAGTACAGATTTTATACAGATTTTCTAAATTTTATACAGATTTATACAGATGTCACAAAAAGTAAGAAAGAACAAATTTAACTTTTCTGTCTGAGCTATCTTTTAGTATTTGATTCCAGTGACGATATAAAAGTCTATCAATCAACGGACAAATCACAAATTAATATGAAAATCTGTGAAATCCATTTATATTATAATTTGAAACCAATTTGAACTGATATTCAATTTTTTTCAATGACTGAGTGAAAACATATATTGGAGAAGCCAAATGAATGAAAAACTAACAGAAAAGATGATTTTTTGGAAATAGATACGCTCAGAGACAGTGCTTTATTTAAGGAAGTAATGGCATCATGAAACTTTACTGTCAAACTGAGAGTTGTATGAACCGACTTGACGTTGCATATTGGGCGTTGAAATTACATGTCAAATTATAAAGTCATCAATTTCAAACTAGATAAATATATGGAAAAAAAACTGTGGATAAAAAAACTATCAAACTTCGTCGTTGAATTGACTGATTGAATCTATCCTACAACCACAATCTTTTGAAATAACATCTTTTATCATCATTTTGTTGTAAGAATTTCATTTTATTAGTGAATACAGATTTTTTATACAAAGAATACGGATTTTCTACACGCTCGTTCAATGTTACTCTAAAGTGAGTACAATTTCACTCACTTTCGTTAAAAGTGGAACTACTCTATAGAGAGTAAAGCTTGTTTACTCACTTTTGAGTGAATATGGTATTTGTCAAATTCTGAGTAACATTTACTCAGTGCTACAAATAGGAAAATTAGCACGAGTGAGTAAATATTACTCATTATCATTCGATTTGAATAAGGGATTCGAAAAAGGAATTTTTACTTTAAACAAATACTGACTTACTTTTATCCAACGAATGAAGGAAGCCGCTTCCTGTTCATCGGTCATTGGAAAGGATCCGTCTGCCTTCCTACGTTGCCCACGTACTGGCATTTTGTACAGCATTCGTACAAATGCTCTGATGTATTCTTATATAGAAAAAATAAATATAATACTTGCTATATGACTGAACACTTTCTTACCGTCTTCAACCTGCGCAGTTTGCTTTGAGGTGTACAGTAAGCATTTCGATAATGTGCTGTTATAACATGGTTCCGCCACAGACTAACAGACATGACAGTATGAGTAAATTCTTATAAAAAATAATTTTTCGTTATGCACTAGCTCCACCTATATTGTACTGCGCGAACTATTTACTATCTGTACACCCCTTGTGTTATGTAAAAGTTTTTTTACTAGTTGGTTTCCCCTCGTTTGTCAACACCGATCAGCTGCTTGCAGGGATGCCTGATTTCATCAAAATATTTGAAAATGAATCGTCACAATAAATATTGATAAAATATTTAACTTTTTCGCGATGTTGGAAGATAACCATTTATTTGACTCAACGTTGTTCATCTAGACTATTTTTTATTGTGTTGGTAGTTTTCACCAGAAATTAAGTGGCGGCAGACCAGAAGCAAGTAAATATTGTAACAAAACGGGTTCGATTTTGTCTTGCGTTGGAGGATGAGAAATAGGCACAATTATGTATATAGTTTTGGCAATATGTATTAAATCTGTATCCTGCATGAAATTCGCATGGACGTATACAAATCAATACATTACAGGTAATTCTGTATGAATGGCAACTCTGTTGGTAAATGAAAAAAATAAACACAGTCTATATGACAGACAGGATGTTTTTGATAGGGTAACGTGGCGCCATCATGACACATGTGAGTACTGTCCCAAATAAAGGAATATTCGAAATTACCGTTAAAATGATTGAAGAATCTAATTTGAGTGTCCTGTCTGTTAGTCTGTGGTTCCGCCTCCGACAAAGGGAAAAGTTCAGTGAACGTAAATTTTCACACAACGTTTTCAAAGCACTGTGAGTCAATTTAAAAATTAAGTAGAAGTTACTCAGTCTTCTAAATCAGTATTACTCACTTTTTGACATTTGAATTAAATAAGCAAAAGTGAGTACAAATGACTCACTTGAGAGTAACATTGAATGAGCGTGTATGAAAATATCTGGCATCTCTGGCTACCCAGTAAATTCGAACATCGGACGCATCGTGCACGAAAGCTTTTGATTACGTTTCGAGCTTACATAGTGTATCGGTAGAACAAAAGAGTGAAGATATACCAAAGCAGAGAGCGGATATCCAATACTCAGGTGATGAGATATATCGGGGTTGGATTTCCAACCTCAAACATAGGGCCAGAGTTTTTCTGGCCCTAAGAGGCGAATGACCTAAAGGTTAAAGCCTCCATGATCGAGACAAAAGAATGTTTAACACTCTTGCACACCCTATCGGGGAGACGTCGGCTCGAAAATGCCTTGTTTGATATTCCTTCGCTCTGTTTCTCTAGCGATACATAATGTAAACATAAAGCTTTTTTAGGTCGACGCGATTGATGCAAATGGTGCAGAATTGTCCGATGACGGGCCGATCGAAGCGCTACAATCGGCCCTATATCGTGCTCAATCGGTCCGATAATCGGCCCGATGATCGGACCGATGCGGGTCGACAACATCCACCGGGTACCAGTTCCAATCGAGCAAACGACCTACACTCTCATTGAACATAACTCAAAATTGAGTGACACATCACTCAAACTCATTAAAAATGCACGTACTTTAAACTTGAGTTACCACCTATCTACTCATTTTTGAGTTATGGGACGAAATTCTCGGTTAATTTTTCAAAAGGGCGTATAAGCAAGTGACAGTTTCTCTTTGTTTACTTTCTCTTCTATTAATTACAAAGCGGTTTCCACGTTTATCACTCAACTCTTTGCATGAAATGATACCCGAAACTTTCGACTTTCAAACAGAATAGTGATATCAAAGAAAATCTTTTTAATCACATTACAATAATCGAAAGAGAGAGTGATAAAAGAGAAACTGTCACTTGCTTATACGCTCTAATGAAAAATCAACCGAGAGCTGTCAAAATTTGAGTAATTTTTACTCAAAATAAGAAAAAAATATTTTGTTCAAAATTTGTGTAAATTCAACTCAAAATTTTAATTTCTTTACTCTCAAAATGAAGAAACTTTAATTCGTTATTTTCATATACAAAGTTATTCTTTTTTCTTTTGAATGCGCAAAATAGTGATTCAAAACCGTTTCTTTTTGAACGGATTGGAATCAAAATCAAATTATTTTGATATCCTTATGTTGGGTTTTTCACTAAGCATAACTGAAACCACAAAACATCGATGATTGACGTTGATTCAAGTTTTCAAAACCGGATCTAGAAACGGCAAAGGAAAACGACGTATTCTTGCATTCTTTATTTCGATAAGAATATTCCAAGAATGAAAACGCTCTGAACTGCAAGTATTTTTTTCACTCAATTGTTTAAAAAGCGACGACACGACCAGACACTCAGAAGAAAAATCAGCATTAAAACTGTTCGCTAACGATTCACCGCCAGTTACCACAAATCTAGCGACCCCTTGTAAATGATAAAAATAATCTTCTCGAGCAACACTGTTTAAGTTGCTATGTACTGGTTACCAAGGATCCCCAAAACAAATAAACATGTTTTGAAAGCGGTGGAATATTAGTGTTAAACTTTGTCCAAATTTAGCAGAAATGCATTTTCGGAATTTAATCGAAACTATGGATAAACCAACGAACGAGGACAATGATCTACTTCCAGCGATTCATCCGTACACTTCCACTGCTAGCTTTTCTGGGCAGTAGGATTCGGTGTAATATGCCGGTGTCAAAATTGTTTTGTGTCGGTTGATTGCGCAGCAGTGGAAACAGTATTTCTCCTTGTTGGCCACTATTCGAGGATTACTAGTGGAATTCCACAAAGAAATCATTTTACCGTACGTTATGCAGGTACCGCAGAGCACAAGCCTCGCTCAGCTCGTTGTCGGTCATTTCCATGTCTTCTTTCTCACACAACGGTTTCAAGTCAAGACCTGAATTTTGAACTTGGCTTTATAAAAGACATAACTCATACTCCTAAATTTTTACATTCCGCTCGAGTCAGGTAAATCCATTAAAATGTTCCGTAATATAATAACCGATCTGAAATTTATTTTGTTTACATTCATCTTGCCTTCGATATGCAGTAACCAAGGTTATGGTGACTGTTATTCAAAATCAATAAATAAATCAACTTGTGCTGCCAGTTTAAAAAAATTCACTAACGTTTCCGATTTGACATTTCCAGTTACTGAGGGGTAGTTAAATTTACGATACAGTTTTGATAGACGAGTGGCAGGTCGTGTCGTCGATCAAAGCGTCGAATGACATATCAGAAATTGTCAATATAAGCAGGAAATGTTCTGCACTGAATAATACAGTTTAATTTAAAAGCACTGTAGTTCACTATCATCCAGAAATTTTCTCTAGAAGTTCGAGACAAAACATTATATCGTTTTCGAAATCATTTATTTTGTTTGTTTGTTTCTGATTTGAAACTTCACAGTGAGTTGACATAACACCAATACGTTAACAGACAAATATAGAACAGATTTCAAATCTTCGCGTTGAGATCATCAGGGCATGTTCAGGAGTGTTCTAGTTCTAGATGCATAATTTATGTCAGTTTTAAAATTTAAATCTAGAAATTATAACAAAATAATCTGGCAGCCCCAGCAGCGTTTTATCTGTGTTTCAAATATAGAAAAAATAAAACGGCAGTGTATACCAGTTTTAAATTTGACAGTAGAACTGGTCGAATTAATAAAACTAAAACGGATTGCTGGGGATTCGTTTGTTTCAGTTTTATTTACATTATAGACCACCCATATGAATCTTGCAGCTGCTGAATTTGCTCTCAAGCTTGAGTTTTATTTTTGACAGTTTTAAATTATACACGCTTAGAAAAAGTTACTCAGAGTTTGAGTACTAGTTACTCATTTTCAAATGATACATGGAAACGTCAAAAATTGAGTAGTTATCATCAATTATATTGAGTAACTCCTACTCTAAAGTTGAGTTTAACGCAAGAACTCATTTTTTTGTTACTATTCGCAAGATCAGTCTAAAAGTTGTAATAACCATTTGTAGCAACAGGTTGTATTTTTTGTTAGTGAGATCGCGTTTTTTGAGGGTGAGTCGCTCAACACAAACGGTGTTGTGTCTGCAAAAACCGGAATGATAAACTCCGTGCTGTGCTTTAGACTGAAGACGAATATGCTCAAATGTCATTTATGAGGAATAAGTGTCTGATTGGTGCCTGAGCATAACTGACATGTATGTTAATTTGCGTTTGACACACTACTCCAAGCGACCACCACTTGATATAGTATTGAGTTCAATTACTTAATATTTTAATACAATACACACAGAAAAGGAGCATTTTTTTTTTTGCAAATTTGGTATATGTGAAATAAAATTTCACACAAAATTTGAGTGATAGTTACTCTATTTTCGGCACATGTACAAATAAAGTATTACTTAGTAAATGAGTAGATTTTACCCAAACATCGTTTCCAGTGGAAGAACTCAAATTTGAGTAACTTCGGAGTTACTCTAAATTAGAGTTGTTCCACTTTTTCTGTAGATGAGTGAGATCTTACTCATTTTTGAGTAACTATTTTTAAGTGTGTACGACAACCTGTCATTTTAGAACAGATATATATCCATCAGAGCGTTGCGAATAGCCTAAAGCTAATGGAATGTTTTGAATTGTTGCCAACTTTACGGATGAGAAGTCGTCACTCTGGCCCGCATAGCGTTTTGGCTACCAAAATTGATTCAGTGACGGTTGTCAAATCCAAAGACAAAACAAAGTCGCCTGTATCTAAGTTAACCGAGCGTTTTCATCTTCTCACCTTCGCTGAAAATGTCAATTTAAATGTGGAAAATTCCTTGTGGATACGGTTATATCGATGACACGACCAGACACTCCGAAGCAAAATCGGAATAGAATGTGTTCGTGAGCGATTTACCGCCAGTAATCGAATATTGAAAATCCCCTAGGTAATAATAAAAATATATTTTACAAGCATCACTGCTGTGGTTGCTACGAAATAGTCGCCATGCACGGCATAATAACAAACAGGTAAATCAGCTAACATGGTTGGTAAACGACTGTACAATGCGCCCAGTGTGGTTCTTAGCCTCTTGTCCAGAAACTCCTATTTATACCTCCCCGCGGTGCCGGCTGGGGTACGAGCAACCATAGGAAAGATCGAGTAACCAACCCCGGTGGGACCTTGGTCGTATGCTGACAGGGAAGGGGGTCCTCTTTAGAGGATGTCGGATGGGTTGGCGTAGGCCTAATAAACCACCCATAAAACATTTATTAGGAATAATACAGGAGAGAATACGACTTGGAACAATCGGCATAGACCCACGCGACGAAATAAGGACTACGATTGGAAACTTGGAACATGGAACTGCAAGTCGCTAGGTTTCGCAGGCTGCGACAGGATAATATACGACGAACTAAATCCTCGCAGCTTCTACGTCGTAGCGCTGCAGGAGCTTTGTTGGATGGGACAGAAGGTGTGGAAAAGCGGACATCGAGCGGCTACCTTCTACCAAAGCTGTGGCACAACGAACGAGCTGGGAACTGGCTTTATAGTGCTGGCCAAGATGCGTCAGCGAGTGATTGGGTGGCAGCCGATCAACGCTAGGATGTGTAAGTTGAGAATTAAAGGCCGTTTTTTCAATTTCAGCATCATCAACGTGCACTGCCAACATAAAGGGAAACCCGATGACGAGAAAGAAGCGTTCTACGTGCAGCTGGAACAAGCCTATGACGGCTGCCCACGCAGAGAAGTAAAAATTGTCATCGGTGACATGAATGCCCAGGTAGGAAGGGAGGCAATGTACCGACCGGTAATCGGGCCGAACAGCCTGCATGCCGCATCGAATAACAACGGCCAACGGTGTGTCAACTTTGCGGCCTCCCGAGGAATGGAAGTCAGAAGCACCTTCTTTCCCCGCAAGGATATCCACAAAGCTACCTGGAGATCACCTGACCAACAGACCGAAAACCAAATCGACCACGTTTTGATCGACGGAAAATTTTTCTCGGACATCAACAATGTTCGCACCTACCGCAGTGCGAATATAGATTCGGACCACTACTTGGTTGCTGTATGCATGCGCTCAAAACTTTCGACGGTGGCTACCCAACGTCGAAACCAAACGTCACGGATTAACATCGCGCGGCTCCGGGATGCTGGAGTAGCCCAAGATTACGTGCAGCAGTTGGCAGTGGCACTACCAACGGAAGAGCAGCTTGGTGCAGCTACTCTTGAAGATGGCTGGAGAGACATCCGTTCTGCCATAGGTAGCACTGCATCAGCAACGCTAGGTACGGCGGCACCGAACGTAAGGAACGACTGGTACGACGACGAATGTGAACAGTTAGTGACCGAGATGAATGCAGCTTGGGCGAATAAGCTGCAACACCGGACGAGAGCAAACGAGGAGCGATACAGACAGGCGCGGAACAGACTAAACTCGGTATCCCGTAGAAAAAAGCACCAACAGGAAGACCGAGATCGCGAAGCGATGGAACAGCTGTTCCGTGCTAAGGACACAAGGAAGTTCTACGAGAAGGTGAATCGTTCGCGCAGAGGCCATGTGCCACAGGCCGATATGTGCAAGGACACCAACGGGGATCTTCTCACGAACGACTGTGAGGTGATCGAGAGGTGGCGGCAGTATTTCGACGAGCACCTCAATAGAGATGTGGCGGAATACGAAAAGGGCGGCGCGGTAACGAACTTGGGAAGGCGTGCGGAGGACGATAGACTGCCGGTCCCAGACCTCCAAGAAGTTGGGGAGGTGGTAAGCCGGTTGAAAAATAATAAGGCCGCTGGCGTTGACCAACTACCAAGCGAGCTACTAAAACACGGTGGTAATGCACTAGCGAAAGCACTGCACTGGGTCGTTACCAAGATCTGGGAGGACAAGATTTTACCGGAGGAATGGATGGAAGTAATCGTGTGTCCCATCTACAAAAAGGGCGATAAGCTGGATTGCTGCAATTACCGCGCGATAACTCTGCTGAACGCCGCCTACAAGGTACTCTCCCAAATCTTATGCCGTCGACTTTCACCAATTGCAAACGAATTCGTGGGACAATATCAGGCAGGATTTATGGGCGAACGCGCTACCACGGACCAAGTATTCGCCATCCGCAAGGTGTTGCAAAAGTGCCGCGAATACAATGTGCCCATACATCACTTATTCATCGATTTCAAATCAGCCTACGACACAATCGATCGAGAACAGCTATGGAAATTCATGCACGACAACGGATTCCCGGAAAAACTGATACGATTGGTCAAGGCTACGATGGATCGAGTGATGTGCGTTGTTCGAGTATCGGGGATAAACTCGAATCCTTTCGAAACTCGCAGAGGGCTACGGCAAGGTGATGGCCTTTCGTGTCTGCTATTCAGCATTGCTTTGGAGGGTGTGATAAGAAGAGCGATGATAGACACGAGTGGCACGATTTTCAGAAAGTCCGTCCAGCTACTTGGTTTCGCTGATGATATTGATATTATAGCACGCAACTTTGAGAAGATGGAAGATACGTACATCGGACTAAAAGCTGAGGCCAAGCTGATCGGACTAGAAATCAATGTGTCAAAGACAAAGTACATGAAAGGCAGGGGCTCGAGAGAAGATAACGTCAGCCACCCATTACGAGTTCTGATTGGTGGTGATGAAATCGAAATGGTCGACGAGTTCGTGTACTTGGGCTCATTGGTGACTGCCGATAATGACACCAGCAGAGAAATTCAGAGACGCATATTGTCAGGAAATCGTGCTTACTTTGGACTGCACAGGACGCTTCGATCGAGCAAAATTCGCCATCGTACGAAGATAACTATCTACAAAACGCTGATTAGACCGGTTATCCTCTACGGGCATGAGTCCTGGACAATGCTTGCGGTGGATCAACGCGCACTAGGTGTTTTTGAACGGAAGGTGTTGCGAACCATCTTCGGGGGAGTGCGGGTGGAAGACGGTACGTGGAGAAGGCGAATGAACCATGAACTGGCCCAGTTGCGCGGAGGACCAACCCTCGTCCAAACGACCAAGGTCGGGCGGTTACGGTGGGCCGGGCATGTTGTTAGAATGTCGAAGAACAACCCGGTTAAAATGATTCTCGATAATGATCCGACCGGTATAAGAAGAAGAGGTGCGTAGCGGGCAAGATGAATCGATCAAATTGAGGACGACCTGCGGACCCTTCGTAGCTACCGAGGCTGGCGGCGAACAGCCATGAACCGAATTGAATGGATACGCCTCCTGTATACAGCAGAGACCCGCGTGGTCTACTACTGAAAGAGTAAGAGTAAGTAAGCTAACATATATCAAGTTAGGCTAAAATATATTCATTGTAGGAATGTGCCAGTTATTATGGAGATAACAATATGAGGATGTGATTAAGTCCTGGCATTACACATTCCTTTTGTGGAATTTGGCCTTTCTGTTTCAACAGACTTCGCAGCCGATTCTTAGTGTACAGAATCATTGCATGGCTAGTACTATGGATCCTACTGACACTAAGAATCCTTCCAGGTCGGGGCTCGAACATACGACAACTGGCTTGTAAGACCAGCGTCCTATGCATTGAACCGCCAACCCGGGCGATGTGATGGTGATCTAGTAAAATGGAACATATATTTACCACTGAATTTTTCACTTCCTTTCTACGTATCTATCAACAATATTTGAATGTCAAGAGTTTTGGGATTTAGGCTTTTTCCTTAACGTGCATAACCACGATTTTGCATTTCAATCTTATAATCAAAATACCCTGTCAAGCCGCCCACTGATCGTCTCGGCTTCTACTGGCGTTTAAATCGAGTTTTATTATAAGAATCTTTCCACGGAAACAACCATCTGCCTAATGATAATCGATAGCAAAACAAATTATCTCACGACCAACAAAGCACGCTCAAGAACTATTTACTCACAAAGCGACTTGCAGTAATACGAGCACAACAAATACAGATTTCATCAATCTACATTTTTATTCATTCCAGACGTTTGAAATATGATTTACTAATAAACCGGTACATGTTAGCGAATATTAAAGTTAATTGTAATTGTAATCATAGCATGTTTCACCAGTACCTTAATCATTTATTTATTATTGCATTTTTATATAATTTATATATTGGTGAAGTCATTTGAAATTCGTGAAATCTGTTTAAAAATGTACAAAAATTTGGATTGAAAAATATTCGAAATATAAATAATTTAAACTGTTCTAGTACATTTGCACTAAAAGTAAAATAATAACGGCAATCACGATCGGGACTTTTCACTGAATTTCAAAATTGCAGCACATCACCAACATTCGGGGTCATACACGTTCATCTGAGTTCCTCAATGGATTTCAGATCATTCTGGCAAATACAAGTAATAATACCCCTAGGTCCTATACAAATGGACCGTTAATGTTTGGTTCACCTAGAGTGACTATAATCAGAGTGGCGACACCTGTTCGTTTGGAATGACAGCTACCAGTTCCAAACTAGCAAACGACCTGTCAATGTAAAGCTAATGAAATGTTTTTAATTGTTGCCAGCATTACGGATGAGATGTCGTCACTCGTGTTATAGGCACTCTAGGTTCTCCGAATAAACAAGTTTGCCTGGCCCGTTCTTCTATTCGTCTTTGACAAGTTAAAATTACTAAAAATGTCACTAACTAGCAGCATTGGTTAATGTTGTTATAGTTACGATAATTTTATTATTTGCATATAAACAATTTCCCATATTCAAACCATCATTTTGTTTTATAGACTCTCGGATAAGCTGGTTTAGATTTTTTCTTAAATCTTATAAAATATTAATGGAGATTTCTTAATATTTTAGAACCCAATAAAACGTTTCCATATGTTTCCTGAATGATATTTATTTACTCAAGAATAATCTGTTTATGGCGAAAATTAGGTTGGTTTGAGATGTTTTCGCGTAGACCCAGGAAAAGGATTCAGCCGTCATCCTCAATAAAGGGCGCTATCGCTGCTAAGAGATTCAATGCACTTAATAGCTCACATACCACAACCGAGTGGATATAGAAGACACCATCCTGCGCTATATAAATTATAATTTTTGTGACGTGAACTGGATGTTTTGTCTTGTTTCATGCTATCCAAAATGATCCATGATTTGAATATCATGTTTATATCAAGAAAATCCCTTTATTATTGAGTACACGTGAGCCGGTGTTTAATTATCGTTCCAGAAAGGACTTATCGTTATTGAAAAAACACTTTAAATAAAATGATTATTTCTTTATTTAAGTAACATGCACTAAACTCTCTTAGTAGACATCACCGGTGCCCTTGTCGCTAACGTTCTGCGATTTAAGTTGTTGCTGAAATCCATCTGGAACTTAATCGATTATCTGATTGTTATAACCCTCGACTCCACCGGTTGGGATCCATCCATAGTGCTTTCTGTTCATTTTTTTAAGCTGCCTTCCATACAGTTTCACCTCGACGATCCGCAATATGCTGCTCTGAGACATGATGCACTTACATCACAGACTAACAGACAGGACACTCAAATTAGATTCTTCAATCATTTTAACGGCCATTTTGAATATTCCTTTAGTTGGGACAGTACTCGCATATGGCATGATGGCGCCATGTTACCCTATCAAAAACATCCTGTCTGTCATCTAGACTGTGTTTATTTTTTCATTTACCAACAGAGTTGCCATTCATTACCTGTAGTATATTGATTTGTATACGTCCATGCGAATTTCATGCAGGATACAGATTTAATACATATTGCCAAAACTATATACAGAATTGTGCCTACTTCTCATCCTTCAACGCAATACAATACGAACCCGTTTTGTTACAATATTTACTTACTTCTGGTCTGCCGCCACTTAATTTCGGGTGAAAATTACCAACACAATCAAAAATAGTCTAGATGAACAACGTTGAGAGAAATAAATGGTTACCTTCCAACATCGCTAAAAATGTTAAATATATTATCAACGTAATTCAATAATTTATTGTGACGATACATTTTCAAATATTATGATGAAATCAGGCATCCCTCCAAGCAGCTGATCGGTGTTGACAAACGAGGGGGAACCAACTGTAAAAAACTCTTACGTAACACAAGGGGTGTGCCGATAGTAAATAGTTCGCGCAGTACAAAATAGGTGGAACTAGTGCATCACGAAAAATTATTTTTATAAGAATTTACTCATACTGTCATGTCTGTTAGTCTGTGCTTACACTGAGCCAAACCCTCACATTAGTTTCATGTGAAAAACTACATAAATATAAAAAACAGCCTACCACATAACATTCATTTGCATCATAAAGAATACAAATATACATTTACAATTTTTAAATGGAAGGTCGAAAACTTTTAAGTGTGCAGCACTTACTTTTTATATGTGCAGCACTCAAGCAGATTTTGTTTCAGGTGTGAAGCACATACATATCATGTGATTGTAAGCTTCAAAATAGCAATGGCGGTAATTAGCAAGATAGAAGTTAGCTTTAGCAGGCTTGAGATTCTCGAACTGAGGTAAATTACTTGAGTTCTGGAAGGTAAATTAATACTTGTAATCGAATATCATAATAGAAATTATTAGATTATGTTTTAGAATACCAAATATTGCCCAATTATTCACGATAACGGTCGAACATACTGAAAACCTACACTGAGCCAAAATCTCCCATTGGATTTACGTGAAAAATCACATACTTATTCAAAAAAGCCCACCACATTATATTCATATGCATCGTGTAACATTTATATGTTAATTTATAATACTTAATTGAAATTTCGATAACTTTTAAGTGTACATCACTTACGCCTTATGTGTGAAGCACGTAGACAGACTTCATGTGTAAAGCAAATATAAATTACGTGATTGTAAGCTGAGAAATTGTTTGAAATAAAAATGGCAGTAAGTAACGAAGAATAGAGTGCTCGCAGATTTAGGATTAGAAATTGTTTGTTTGATCTTTTACGTAAGTTTATACGAGCTATCAAAAAATAATTCTAAAAATAATTATATTTAACATTTTTCAGAATGCTATATAGTTCAACGGGGAGCAATACTGTCGGACAAAATCGACTTTTTCGTTTCATGTAGGCAACGGAATGCTACTTTTATATGGACGTTACAGTGTACCAGTTATAATAAGTATCAATTTAGCTTACATATTCGTTATTAAAAAATTAGAAAAAATCATTTTAAATATATGAAGGAAACGTAAAATCATTTTCATTCAATAAACATCAATAATATATCAATAGACAAGCATTTGATTACCATTGAAAAAATACATAGAAAGTAAATGAAATACCGATAAATAATATATGGATTTCATATAAGACCCATGTGATATACTAATAATAGGTAGGTGAAATTCACATAAAACATACGTGTTGCCAACATTGATTTTCATTATGTGGGGCACATGGCTGTCATATATGGGAAAATTAACTTTTACGTGCAAAGTATTATGGAAAATAATCATATGTTTTTGTTAGAGTGCCTATAACCAGAGTGACGACATCTTATCCGTAATGTTGGCAACAATTCAAAACATTCCATTAGCTTTACATTGAATTGACAGGTCGTTTGCTCGTTTGGAACTGGTAGCTGTCATTCCAAACGAACAGCTGTCGTCACTCTGATTATAGTCACTCTAGTTTTTGCATTTGAATACTAAGTGATGTTTATTTTGAGTGTACAAAAACTACGTGGAATTACGATGATTTCTTTTGAAGTATAATAGAGGATATGAAATGTTTTGTTTCAATGTTTCAACAATGTGCATCTCATCATAATCATTCATGGAGTGTCCATAAGAAATACTATAAGAATAATGAGCTCTTTGGGAAATATATGTCTCACTGAATGGAAAGTTAAATAATTTTCCTTTAGTCAATTAAAACGATAGAATCATTTGCTTACTATTAAATCAACATATACAAGATAAATGAGATTCCGATAAAAGATATATCGGCTTCAAATAGAATGCATGTGAAATTCACATAAACCATACGTGTTACCATCAATGATTTTTATTTTATGAGTCATATGATTATTATATATGAACTAAGTAGTATCTACGTGTAAAGCATTATGGAAAATATTTATATGTTTTTGCATTTGAATACTAAGTGATAATTTTTGTGAGTGTAATCATGCTCGTTCAACACGCTCTTTTAACATAACTCATGGTTTGAGTTGCGATTACTTAAATTCATAAACTGGAACAATATATCAAAATTTGAGTATGGATTTGAGTAAAGTAAACTCGTTGCCATGAGTTCTCCCGCATTTATTCATACATTAGAGTAAGCGTTGAGTTTTTAGACATTTGAGTGAAAAAAATACTTCTTGCAGCTCAAAGCGTTTTCATTCTTGGAATATTCTTATCGAAATAAAGAATGCGAGAATACATCGTTCTCCTTTGCCGTTTCTAGATCCGGTTTTGAAAACATAAATCAACGTCAATCATCGATGTTTTGTGGTTTCAGTTATGCTTAGTGAAAAGCCCAATATAAGGATATCAAAATAATTTGATTTTGACTCCAACCCGTTCAAAAAGAAACGGATTTGAATCACTATTTTGCGCATTCAAAAGAAAGAAGAATAACTTTATATATGAAAATAACGAAGGAACGTTTCTTCATTTCGAGAGCAAGGAAATTTAAATTTTGAGTTGGACTTACTCAAATTTTGAACAAAATTTTTTTTTCTTATTTTGAGTAAAAATTACTTTTGACAATTTCTTCCCTTAACTCAAAAATGAGTAGATAGGTGGTAACTCAATTTTTTTTTGTTGTGTCACTAACGTGACAGGCTAAGGCCAGTGATGGCCCATCTTGCCCCAACTCAATTTTAGAGTACGTGCACTTTTAATAGCGGCCCTTACACGAGTCATTAAAAATGTCATTAGTAAAAAAAAATCATTTTAATGAACGTGTAGTGGTGCACTAATGACGAAATTTCTAACAAATTTGAATTACATCATTTAAATGACATCATTTAAAATGACATTTTTAATGTTCGTGTAAAGCTGCCCTTACACGAGACAATATTATTGTAAATACAAGGAGTATTGACAATACTTTTTATCGTGTAGTGGAAACTTCTTTGGATTGACGAAAATATTGTCAAAAAATCAAAACTGCTCATCAATCCTACAATACTTTCTCTCCAGAGAGGAAACAGTTAAATATGTATTATGACCGTTTCTCTCAATGTTACAATATTCAGTTGCAATATTTAAAGCTCCAAACGCTTGATTTTTTCGAAAAACGCGGGCTCAAGTTACCAAGCCAATTGGATTGACGGTATTGACAATACTTTGGATTGATAATAATATTGTCACGTGTAAGGGCTGCTTAAGGGCCGCTAATGAATTTGAATGATATTGAGCAATTTGACGTCTCAGTTACTCACACCGATGCAGAGTGCGCAGATCTATTCATATACGAAATTAGAATGTGTGCGAGCCGAAGTCAAAGTTTGATGTGGGTTCAATTTTACACTGAGGTAAAACATTTTTGACTCATATTCATACACTGCGAAAAATGCATATAGAAATTCGTAAGCTATGAACTAATGCACCAAGTAGAAGACAGTTCCATTGCGTGATGTAGAGTTTCATGAACGATTTTATGTCTTTCTCAACTGTTCTCTTGGCATTGCAGTGTTTTTTATTGCATATATGTCTTCAATAATTGGCACGATGCGGCTCGACAAAATTCACTGGGTTATTTCGACATACTCACACTCTAAGACAAGACCTGACAACTGGCTTCTTATTCTTCCTTCCGAATCATCCTTCTCGTCATTTTCGCACTGTGGAATAAATACCAACGTATCGGCTACAGTGTAGCCATATTTACAGATTTTTTATTAACTATGATAGGAAAAATATATTACATTTAAATTTTTAGACTTTAGGTTTTTGATTTGAAATGAACATGAAAAATGTTTTGGTGGATGCATTTCTTTGTTACATATTAATGCTTAAAAACAATTAATTTAGTTTTGATGACAAAACACGAAATATCTCATGTTGAACGCAAAATCGAATCCATTGTTGGCGTATTACCGGATCTTTTGGAAACCGGAAAAAGTCAGGTTTGGATAGAAATGCTTAGTGCGACCACAGTGTGAAACACAACAGTTCATTCTTCTCGTTATACTGAACACACTTTCAAGATTACACTAATTTAACAAATCTTTTTTGGTTACACTTTAATTCACTAAAAAGAAAAACGGCTTGATGTCTATTTTAATTACACAGTGCTTCCACTATAAACATTTATTACCAATGAGATTGAAAAAAGTGAAACATTCTCCGAAAGTTTTCATTTCATTTGTGAGCTAAAATTATACATTTTAATAAACTTGTTTTCTGATTTTCTTTATACTTGGCATCATTGCTCGCGTACCCTGCAAAAGTTTTTTCTTTTCACAATGTGCAGGTAGCAACATCAAATTCAGCCAATCAGAAACTGGTCCATTTTGGAACAAAAGCAGCCCCCCCAGATGTCAGGTCTTGTCTTAGCTCACACTAGCATCATAAATCAAATAAACATAGATTTCTCACTGTACGGTGACACTAACAGCACCTCTAGTGACAAACGGGTGTACTTTTTTCCATTAGCTACTGTGGTTGTGTTAAATGCGCAGGCAACTTTTTGCATGCATTTTAGGAGCATTTACGCACCCATTCTCCACCAGACGGTGCTTTTAGTGTCACGGGTTGCTCAACTACATTACTATTACACTGGGAAATCTATGTTTATTTGATTTATGCTAGCATTAACCCAAAGACATCATATTAACAAGATATCCAGCTCTCACATTTCCCGAACAAATCATTGGCAACATCCTTTTTTGCGAACATGGTGCCCTCAGGCGAGTTCGCATCGAATCTTGTACATAGAAGTAGGGAAGAGAAATGTCAAATTCGTGCGCGCCAAAACAGCAGCACTGCGCACCCATACAATTGACATGATATGTTGAATGTGATGCCGTGCGACGGCGTTGCTGAACTGAAGATGGAGATCGTTCCAAGCTGACAGGGTCTGATTAACCTTTCAACTACTGAGAATAGTTACACCAACACATTCGCACGTGGATTGGACTATGTCACTCAGTTTTGAGTTATGTTCAATGAGGGTGTAGAGCCCAGGGTTACCAGGTTTGCCAGATTTTTCTCGCTTCGCCAGACACTCAAACTAACCAGATCTTTTGCCTGATTTTCCAAATTTTCCTAGATTTTGTCAGATCTCGCCAGGTCTTTACGGCTTTGACCTCTATACGATAGGTGGTGAGACCTTTTTTTGTTTATTTTTGCTCGCTGAAAATGAAGCCCGGTCAAAATTTCCTTGTATATAGTAGACCCAGACAAATCCAGATAAATTGTAGAGTCAGAGACAGATTTTTGAAAAAACAACCTGGCAACTCTGCTGGAGATAGATGTTGCAGTTTGAAGTAACAAACATAAAAAGTTATGATTTTTCGCAATTAAATTTCGTTATGTGTAAATGGACATAATCTCTGAAAAATCGTAATTAAAACGATCAAAAGCCTTGAAGATAAACTCACAGTGTGAAAATGTCTAGATCCAAATCAAGACAGCTACAGGTTAGTAGAAGTGTAAGTATAATATATTTCACACCTTAATTCCGCCGCACATGTCAGATAACACCTGACCCGATATTTTCATATCATTGCATCTCTTTATAGGAACAAAACGTTGAATATCGCAACTTTCGAGTAGTTTTCTTCTATTGTACTTTGATAATTGTTTTGCCGGTGGTTACATTTTTTGGGTCCAAGTATTTTTTGTTTGATGGTTTTCTTCAGTTAGCACCGGTCAGTAGCAATATTTATTCGGCAGTCTCTGCAGTGATCGCACTACACATCGCCCTTGGTTTATACATATACCGAGCTTATTTCGATAGTGAATCGTCAAGTTCAACACCTGGTGGCTATCAGAGATTATCTCAAAAACAAGATTAATATTATTCAATAATTTTATCGAATCAACATTCCATTGCAAACTTTGTATTTCTTGTTCAAAATAATGGACAAACTGGACTTATTTAAAGGGCAAATTGTACTTCTCGAGTTGGAAGAAGAATGTGTAATTGGCGAGATATTACACATCGGGGCAAAAAAGTCATTTGTGCGGTTGCAAAACGTTCGCGACTTTCAAAGTAATTTACCGATTTGTGGCAATCAAGACTATTACAGCTCCGAAATTAGAAACATTAAGATCATAGAACAGAGTAACCCATCTGAAACAAACAGTACGAGTGAGATTGTATCATCGATTGCCGCTCTGTCTATCACCCGTATTGATCTGGAAGATGTTCAGCAGATATTCGATCAAATAACTGCTCACGTTTTCATACATCAAACCGACATAAAATACCACGACGCAATAAAATACTTGAAAACCCAAAAACTAATTGCTTTGGCCATGGAAGGGATTGCTGGTGGTCGGCATGCCACCGCACCATCGCTACTGTCCATTGCCACCACGGAGAGAATCTACGTGTTTGACGTCATGTGGATGAATATAACGAATGACCTGAAAGCGATTCTGGCTAGTTCGAAGGTTCGTCGTGTTGTTCACAACGGTCGATTGTTAGAGGATGTGCTGAAACATCGATATGGAGCTCCTCTGGGAAAGTGCTTCGATACGTTGGTAAGTAGAGTCAGTAAGCTACTCTAATAATGTCCGTAGCGTTTATCAGTACAATCTTGTTGCTGAGAGAAGAAAAAGGCATAGACGAAGAGCTACATAGATCGTTGCAGCATTTTGTAGGAAATTTGATATTTTATTTATGACAGTCGAATTGTTCTGTTTCCTCGCTTTGTTCTAAGCATTGAAAAAAAACTTCCACACACAGGTTGCTCATATTGCCACAACCGAAAACTACGACGACCGGAACGAGCTAACCATTCAACAGTGTTTGTCTAAGTACTTGAATTTACCGAGCAACTTTTTCAATGGAACTGTATGTTAATTTTTTATTGTTATTAATTGATGGTCGCAGTGTAACTATTACGTGTATTTTCACCCAGGTAACATTTGCCAATCGGCCGTTGAATGATATCCAGCGCAAGGCAGCTGCCAAAAATGTCGCCTTTCTACTAACGTTACAGGACTACCTCGTTCACGAAGTGATGTTGGAGTCATTTTATCGCAGCTGCAACCGATATGGAACAAGTTTAGCTGGTGGGGATGAACACTTCACGAGTATTATGAAACTATCCAAAGGACGAAATGAAGATTTGATCGAAATTGACCGGTTTAAATTAAACATCATAAAGCGCCCCATCACGAATACGAATGTACTGCCGCGGTCTAGAGCTGAGTGAGCTAGTAATGTTGATTTTTGTTTCATTAAAGTGTGTGTGTTTGACTGGTCATTAGTTATGCAATTTTATACAAAATAATGAACAGATGACAGCCTGTGATAAGTAGGATATGGTTTATACATAACACAGTGGTCAAATATTGTTAAAATGAGAAAATTAAGAGAGTTCTAGACAATCAAACATTGGACGTTTCAAATTTTTATGCTTCAGTTTGATCAGACCCTGTCAGCTTGGAGCGATCTCAATCTTCAGTTCAGCAACGCCATCGCACGGCGTCTCATTCAACATGTCATGTCAATTGTATGGGTGCGCAGCCCTGCTATTTTGGCGCGTACGAATTTGACATTTCTCTCCCCTACTTCTATGTATGAGATTCGATGCAGACTCACCTGAGGGCGACATGCTCGCAAAAAAGGATGTTGCCAATAATTTGTTCGGGAAATGTGAGAGCTGGATATCTTGTTAATATGATGTCTTTGGTTTGATGTAACCGGAAGTCTTAATAATATAATTTATGAGGCACACTGGTTACGCTCTAAGATGTCGATAGTAAACCGGATGTCTTATTGCATTAGTTCTTATTCTTTTTCCAAAGCACTATCAAACTAATTCTACATTTCCAGCTTTTGTCACTAAGCCAAGGAGTATTAGGTGTGGTAGTGTGTTAATTAGTTAATTTAGTGGGATTTATTGAATGGAAATACGTGTTGATTATCAGTAGCAGGTTCAAGATACTCGATTACTTCGAAAGCTAGATTCCAATAACTCACGAATATTACGTTGAAAGAAGTTCTCATCTGTGTTCGGAAATGATGTTTTTTGCTTTCGCTGTACGTGCGGGTTGCTGTCTTGGTGAAATTTGACTTTCTCATGTTTTGTATAGCATTCTAATCGTTTTTCGAGCAGTGCTAGGTTCAATTTCTTCATTTGCTGTCTGTCGATAACAATTAATATTTACACTATCCCCTGGTTGGAATAGATTATAAACCAAAACACCAAAATATATTCTTTTATCACGATCCGGAGCAGAACATCTTTTCATGCCGAAAAAGAAAATTTCATTCAATGTGTTTCGCTGTCTTTCGTTGAACTCACGAGAAACCCATTTCCGACATGAATCTTTCCCGTGACGATTAGGCAATCAGAATTGACTTGACAACTAACCTTTAACCTTTCTTTCATTTGTTTTTCGATTAGATGAGATTCAGCAACACTTTTTCATAAAACAAAGTTATTATTCAACAATTCTCGCAAATGTTTTTTACTTGGTAAGAATTTAAACATACTCATTTGACTAAATGTACTAATTCGGAATTGACAATACAACAATGGTATTTTTACTGGCACGTGATGTTACTGCGAAAAAAATTAACGCAATAGTTTCGACGGTAATCTAAACCCTGTTCATAAAAACATCTATTGATAACAGCCCGCCTTTTCAACTAGCACTCCTGGTACAAGTCATATTACTCTGCTAGTAGCAGTTCATTCTCTTCGAACTCTTTTCACCTATCAGGCAAGATCACACTGCCTATCCAATGAATCGCCAACGGTCTCAGTCATACTCCAGATGACCTTTAGCACCTCATAGCCGTTCATGATTCGGTGGCGTAAGCTCTACAGGTAACTCAACTTCGCCAATTGATATATTCTGTAATTTTATTTTGCGTCTTCGACTCATCAGTGCATAGCAGTTCATGGTTAACTGTCACATCACTCAGCAGTTCAACATAAACCGCTAAGCTGACTCTACTTGAGACACAATGACTGTACTCCAACAAATCCCTGCTTCATCAAAACCGATCTAATAGCCATCGGCATCACCATCCTTCTACCTTCTAGCATAAACCAAATAAACATAGATTTCCCAGTGTAATAGTAATGTAGTTGAACAACCCGTGACAGCAAAAGCACCGTCTGGTGGAGAATGGGTGCGTAAACGCTCCTAAAATGCATGCATAAAAATGCCTGCGCATTAAACACAACCACAGTAGCTAATGGGAAAAAGTACACCCGTTTCTCACTAGAGGTGCTGTTAGTGTCACTGTACAGTTGGAAATCTATGTTTATTTGATTTATGCTTCTAGGTTGTAACTAAGACAAGACAAGATAGCTGACTTCTTACTCTTATTTTGTTCGCTTTTCATGGGCCCTGCTGAGTTATTAATGATATTTCCCATTGTACGGAGACACTAACAGCGCTTCTAGTGAGAAACGGTTGTACTTTTTTCCATTAGCTACTGTGGTTGTGTTAAACGCGCAGGCAATTTTGTACATGCATTTTAGGAGCATTTAAGCACCCATTTCACACCAGTCGGCGCTTTTGGTGTCACGGGTTACTCAACTACAGTACTATTACACTGGGGAATCTATGTTTATTTGATTTATGCTGTATGTGAGTAGCGATATTGGCAGTACAGCCAATTTCTTTTATATATTAATGCATGTTATTTACATTCCCTTATTCAAATAATAATAAGTCATATTAACAAAAATTTTGTTGTTTTTTGTTTGGTATTAAGCTATCCAACATTTGGAGATTTTATAAATATCTATTTAGAGTTCCTACAATAAATGCATGTTGACTGTTGAAATTGATTCGCAAGCTGTATTGAATATTTCAGAATACGAAAACAATTATTGTATTGTTGAATTTAGTTTATTTTGAGTTTAAATTTCCTTCAAGGGTTTTCACTAATCTTGCTGCAAAAACTGCGAAATACGATGAGAATAACCCCGTGGTTGTTGCGAGTAACGCAGCTTTTAGAATGGGATGGATAACCGCGAGAAAATCCTCAACCAACAACCTCCTGTGTTAACCAAAAGGAAGAGACGGATATCTTAAGGAATACTCCTTTCAGTAATCCTCTCAGAGCGGATAGTATCTCTGTGAAAATCTTCACCAAGAGAAACCAAAACCTTAATCAAAAGACTGGACAACACTAGTAATAAAAAAAGGCATTTCGAAATCTCAGCGATAATATTTTATCAAAGACATCATATTAGGCCCTCTGACAGCTCACTTACAACCACAAATGCAAATGAGATTGGTTTGTTTACATCAGGAAATGCATGCATTAAACACGATTCAGACGATCAATCAACTTCCGTCGACGTTCAGATTATTTTTATTAATTTTTTTAGCCGAATATTGCTCACGTATCCGACGTTAAAATTTTCCGTGAACTTGATGTAGTGTCCTTTCATATGAATTGCTTACAATTAATGTTGTTGTTCCGTAATCGTTCCATGCAGGCGATAGTCGTTTGATGCTGCGTGTGAATCGCTTTAAAAATTTGTTTTGTTTTCATCAGGAAACGTGTAGGCCACCCATTTTTCAGTAGGGCCGCCGTTCATTTTTCACTGGGCATAGAAACCTCAATTAACAAGATATCCAGCTCTCACATTTCCCGAACAAATCACTGGCAACATCCTTTTTTGCGTGCATGGCGCGCTCAGGCGAGTCCGCATCGAATCTAGTACATAAAAGTAGGGGAGAGAACTGTCAAATTCGTGCGAGCCAAAATAGCAGCACTGCGCACCCAAGCAACCCAGTAAATCCGAACATCGGACGCATCGTGCAAGAAAGCTTTTGATTGCGTTTCTAGCTTGCATAGTGTATCGGCAGAACAAAAGAGTGAAGATATACCAAAGCAGAGAGCGGATGTCTGATTACTCAGGTGATGAGATATATCGGGGTTGGATTTCCAACCTCGAACATAGGGTCAGAGTTTTTCTGGCCCTAAGAGGCGAATGACCTAAAGGTTAAAGCCTCTATGATCGGAACAAAAGAATGTTTAACACTCTTTCACACCCTATCGGGAAGATGTCGGCTCGAAAATGCCTTGTTTGATATTCCTTCGCTCTGTTTCTCTAGCGATGCATAATGTAAACATTAAGCTTTTTTTTATGTCGACGCGGTTGATGCAAATGGTGCAGAATTGTCCGATGACGGGCCGATTGAAGCGGTACGATCGGCCCTATATCGTGCTCAATCGGACCGATGATCGGACTTATGCGGGTCTACAAATTTCACTGGGAATTGACATGATATCGACCGTCCCACGACCAAAGGGCCTAACTGTAAATGCGAGTTTCTCTTTGTTTACTTTTTTTTTCGCGTATTACCAGGTTGATTTTATATTTGAAGCTTAACTTTTCGCATAAGTTCCTAACCAAAACAACAAACCTTAGTTGGATATTGAAAACTTTGAAGAAATTTTAATAACAGCTTCGTAATAATCGAAGGAGAAAGTAACCACAGAGAGGCTCTCATTTCAGTTAGGCCCTTTTGTCGTGTAACGGTTGATATGTTGTATTTGACGCCATGCGATGATGTTGCTGAACTGAAGATTAATTTTGCTCCAAGCTGACAGGGTCTGCTATAGAGCAATTCCATACGAAATCGAAGTTCGATTTTTTCTTGTATTGTCTCATTTGGCTCAAATAAGCTCAAGGCTATGCTAACTGTTATTCAAAATCAATAGTTAATCCGCAAAATTTGTTGCTAGTATCATTAGTTTTTCATCTGTTGCTAGTAGAGTGACTATAATCAGAGTGACGACAGCTGTTCGTTTGGAATGACAGCTACCAGTTCCAAACGAGCAAACGATCTGTCAATTCAATGTAAAGCTAATGGAATGTATTGAATTGTTGCCAACATTACGGATGAGAAGCCGTCACTCTGGTTATAGGCACTCTAGCAAAAACATATGATTATTTTCCACTCTAGTTGCTAGTATCATTAGTCTTTCACACGAAAAATAAATGAATAGAAATGATGTGATTATTTTTGAGTGTATACGGACAATGTATAACAAAATTTGTGTGTAGTTATATAAACCTTGATAGTAAAGTAATCGTTGCCAACTTAAATCAGCTTAAAACAAAATATGATTTTTGAATTGTCACTCCCATTCTGCTACAGAAGTCGAAAGCAAGATAGTAATCGACCTAAATTTTTGTCTTTCTCGTATTGAATGCACTCGAATTCTAGCGTGAAATTGCTAGGAAATAATAGAATTGCAAATCATTGTAATTTCACCTAGTGCAAAACCTCGACGGAATTATCTATCTCAGAAATTACTTCAGTGAAAGGTGAGTAATTGGAAAATTACAAGCGCTCAGAGAGGGAGAAAAGTAGAACAGCAGTCAAGTTTTCCTATCCTCAATCTTGAGTTTCCAATTTAGTGTGGTTTTGTTATGAAAAACTCCTGCCATTTTAATACCCAAAGATTCTGTTTTTATTTTCTGGGTAAAATTGTGTTCTTAGAAGCGTGAAAGCTATGAGCGGACCAATATTTGGTAGCAGCAGTGCCCTTGGAGGTAGTTCCGGTGGGAATCGTCATTTGGTGGAGTTCCGCGCTGGACGGATGAATTTGGTCAACAAAATGGTTCATCCAGACAATCGAAAGGGTCTAGTCTACGTGTACCAGGCGGACGATGGTCTGATTCATTTCTGCTGGAAGGATCGTACTACTGGGAACGTAGAAGACGATCTAATAGTTTTCCCCGATGATTGCGAGTTCAAGAAAATTGAAAATGTCAAAAGCGGACGTGTATTTTTGCTAAAATTTAAGAGTTCCAGTCGCCGTCTGTTTTTTTGGATGCAAGAACCCAAAACGGATAAGGACGAAGAATGGTGTCGCCGTATCAATGAAGTAATCAATAATCCACCGTCATCGAACAGTTTAGGTGGTGGTTCTGGTCGCGGAGGTAGTGGCAGCGATAACGGAGATTTGCAATATCTTATGCAGAACATGTCGCAGCAGCAATTGATGCAACTTTTCGGTGGTGTTGGCCAAATGGGTGGATTAAGTAGTCTTTTAGGTTCTATGAGGTAAGGTTCGGCATTTACATTATTGAGAATATTGTAACATTCTAAGCCTTTTTTGAACAGTCGTTCTTCGTCAGGCAACTCGAGCAGTCGTACAAGTGCTACCACTCCTTCCAGTCGCAATACTCTGTCTTCGAGCAATGCTGGTAGCGGAATAACAGTCACAACACCGACTGCCGCTTCAAACTCTCCCTCTACACCAAGAGCTCCCAGAAAAAATGCAACTGATTCTTCTAAGGCTAGTGGAACCACTACTGCAGTTCAATCTGCTGGAACGGGTACAGGCAGTGCATCAGGTGATGGAGGAAACCGTGTGCGCTTGGCTGATCTACAAAATTATCTTGCTGAAATGAACCCTGCATCAGGCGCTGGTGCTGGACAAAGACGTAATATAGATCTTTCGGCTGCAGTCAATTCAGAATCCCTTTCATCAGTCATCACCGTACCGGAACAAGTGGATGCCCTTATCGAACATCTGCCCCAAATCGAAGGAGACGACAACAAAAAGCAACAATTGAAAGAAACCTTATCTTCGCCACAATTTCACCAGGCTTTGTCCATGTTCTCCAACGCGCTTCAGTCAGGACAGCTAGGTCCTGTTGTTTCTCAATTTCAGCTCAATGCGGAAGCCGTAGCTGCTGCTAACAGTGGAGATCTGGAGCAGTTTGTCAAAGCACTGGAGAATGCTCACAAGCAGAAGGAAACGGAGAAGAGCAAATCCACTTCAACAACGGAGAAAGCCAGCGAAGCCAAGGAAGAGAATGGCACCCAAACGACTAAAGCCGACAAGAAGGATGACGATTTATTGGATTAGAGTTTTGTAATGAACATCCTAAGGCACGGCTCATAATTATATCATTTTACTGATTTATTGTTGCTTTGAAAAAAGTCGAAATTCGTATCGTATCGACTGAGTGTATTGGAAAAAATTAAAAAAAAACTTAAGTGGTAAATGAAAGGCAGTGCCAATAAATCAAAATACGCGGAAGAATATTGGAGTCTTTGTTTACTATCGTTCGCGTCTGCACAGCTCAATTTACCTTATCGAATAATCGTTTCAATCATTTCTAGAGGAGCGAGCAAATATGGGTGTTTGATCCTACAACTAAGCGAAATGGTATGCTACTTGTATACCAAGTTCTTTGCAGAAAGAAAAGTCCGAAATTATAGGAAACAAATAGGAATTTCAAAAATATAGAAAATAAATGTGTCAACAATCAAAACTTTTTTTTTTTTTTTATTTGCTGTGTCACTAAAGTGACAGGCTAAGGCCAGTGATGGCCCATCTTGCCCTTGTATTGTTAGATTATAATTTAATTTTGTGTTTTAATTCGATTGTGTTTTTGCACATGTATTGTTCATTTATTTTCTTGTAGGTTATGTTTGGTTGTATTATTATTTTCGATTATTTTATATTTTTCGATTGTAATTTCTTTTACATTGACTCCCGATGATGTTTCGCGGCGTCGCCACACGGATTCACTCTAGGGCGAGAAAAAATTTTTCTTCCGCGAACAGAAATACACAAAATTTTATCGCACTAGTGCGAAACGATATGCTAACACTTTGAGAGCTTCACCGGAAGTGCAAAACTATTTATTCATCGACTGTTCTGCCCAATCCGTATTGTCAAACATTTCCCCACAGACTAACAGACATGACAGTATGAGTAAATTCTTATAAAAATATTTTTTCGTGATGCACTAGCACAGACTAACAGACAGGACACTCAAATTAAATTCTTCAATCATTTTAACGGTCATTTCGAATATTCCTTTATTTGGGACAGTACTCACATGCGTCATGATGGCGCCACGTTACCCTATCAAAAACATCCTGTCTGTCATCTAGACTGTGTTTATTTTTTTCATTTACCAACAGAGTTGCCATTTATACAGAATCACCAGTAATGTATTAATTTGTATACGTCCATGCGAATTTCATGCAGGATACAGATTTAATACATATTGCCAAAACCATATACATAATTGTGCCTACTTCTCATTCTCCAACGAAATACAAAATCGAACCTGTTTTGTTACAATATTTACTTGCTTCTGGTCTGCCGCCACTTAATTTCGGGTGAAAATTACCAACACAATAAAAAATAGTCTAGATGAGCAACGTTGAGTCAAATAAATGGTTACCTTCCAACATCGCGAAAAAGTTAAATATATTATCAACGTAATCCAATAATTTATTGTGACGATTCCTTTTCAAATATTTCGATGAAATCAGGCATCCCTGCAAGCAGCTGATCGCTGTTGACAAACGAGGGGAAACCAACTAGTAAAAAAAACTTTTACATACCACAAGGGGTGTACAGATAGTAAATAGTTCGCGCAGTACAATATAGGTGGAACTAGTGCATCACGAAAAATTATTTTTATAAGAATTTACTCATACTGTCATGTCTGTTAGTCTGTGGCACTAGTTCCACCTATATTGTACTGCGCGAACTATTCACTATCGGTACACCCCTTGTGTTACGTAAAAGTTTTTTTATTAGTTGGTTTTCCCTCGTTTGTCAACACCGATCAGCTGCTTGCAGGGTTGCCCGATTTCATCAATAATATGATAATGAATCGTAACAATAAATTATTGGATTATTTAACTTTTTTAGCGATGTTGGAAGGTAAACATTTATTTTACTCAACGTTGTTCATCTAGACTATTTTTGATTGTGTTGGTAATTTTCACCCGAAATTAAGTGACGGCAGACCCGAAGCAAGTAAATATTGTAACAAAACGGGTTAGAGAGACATCCGTTCTGCCATAGGTACCCACATTATCGAAATGACGGAATGAGCAATGAATTCTTACTCGACTGCATGATTATACAATCGGTGCTCGATCGGTTCAGTGCCAGAATTTTCGCCTGAGTTGGCTGCTCGATCAACCTGATTGACAGTGACATTATAAATGTCATTGAATATTCGCTAATTTTATGAATGTGTTAGTGTGAAATTTAAGCGACTTAAGCCATTTCACTACACTCCAGCTAGAGGAATGGATGATGCTGACTAAGGTAGGCCGTTTTGTTAATTTCCAGCGAATTTCAATAGTTTATGTTGGGATTCTAAGAAGAACTGGTTATTTACTAGTTCTGTATATCCGAAAAACATGAAGTTTTAAATTTGTATATTCAGTTATATAATGTTTTCGTTTAAAAATAAACTGAAAATCAGCTCGAAAACGTGAAAAATCAGGAAAGAAGAGGAAGAAGACAAATTGACAATTCAGTCCGCATCTTCTCACTCAATTCCGAATGATTTCCGAATCAACCGGTTGTCGGCGAACCGGTTCATTCGGAATCGGTTGTTGCACTGGAGTTGGAATTGATTCGGAATCCATTATGATTTCCACATGAAATTCCGAATGAAAATTTCTCGCCGATTCGGAATTGATTCGGAATCCATTCGGATCCGATAATGTGGGTAGCACTGCATCAGCAACGCCCCACATTATCAGATCCGAATGGATTCCGAATCGGCGAGAAATTTTCATTCGGAATTTCATGTGGAAATCATAATGAATTCTGAATCAATTCCAACTCCAGTGCAACAACCGATTCCGAATGAATTTCGCCTCCAACCGGTTGATTCGGAAATCAGTCGGAATTGAGTGAGAAGATGCGGACTGAATTGTCAATTTGTCTTCTTCTTCTTCTTTCCCGATTTTGCACGTTTTCGTGCTGACTTCCAGTTTATTTTTAAATGAAAACATTACATAACTGATTATACACATTGATGTCTTCATGTTTTTCGGATACACAGAACTAGTAAATAACCAGTTCTTCATAGAATTCCAACATAAACTGTTGAAATTCGCTGGAAATTAACAAAACGGCCTACCTTAGTCAGCATCATCCATTCCTCTAGCTGGAGTGTAATGAAATGGCTTAAGTCGCCTAAATTTTACACTAACACATTCATAAAATGAGCGAATATTCAATGACATTTATAATGTCACTGTCAATCAGGTTGATCCCACATTATCGAAATGACGGAATGCGTAATGAATTCTTACTCGACTGCATGATTTTTTAGAGCTCGATCGGTTCAGTGCTAGAATTTTCGCCTGAGTTGGCAGCTTTTATGAATGTGTTAGTGTGAAATTTAAGCGACTTAAGCCATTTCACTACACTCCAGCTAGAGGAATGGATGATGCTGACTAAGGTAGGCCGTTTTGTTAATTTCCAGCGAATTTCAATAGTTTGTATTGGGATTCTAAGAAGAACTGGTTATTTACTACACGCTGCCAAAAAAAAACCCAACGGTTGACTTAAATTCACCTAACATGAAGTAATCAAGCATGTTTTTAATTGTTGGGTGAAAAGTACTGTATCGGTTGAGTAGTTTTCACTCAACAGTGTAGTTTACTTCAATAAGTTGCTGTTGGGTGAAAAAATTTTGTGTGTTGCATTGCAGAAACTATCGGTCAGATTTGAAGTGAGTGAAATTATTTTGTAAAATTGCCGGTTTTGGGAGAATAATTCAATGATTGTCATCAATCGCAGTGTGAGTAGCTTTATATAATTTCTTTTTAAAATAATAATTACACCGCAATATCATTTCAGGTGATGGAAGATATTGAGATGCGTTCGATCGCTCAACGGTGCAGTTCCAGCAGCTGAACAGAACAGCCTTGGTAGTTCAATGATATAGTTATATTGTTGAAATATGTAAAAAGATTAATATTAAATAAATAAAGTAATCATAGTTGACTTTATTGTTTGCGTTTTATTTTTCAAACCATCGAACGAAAACTGAAATCAAATTACCCAAGTTGATTTTTATATCGTTTGCGTAGTTTCTACCTAATCAGTACTATTGATGCTTTTACTCAAAAATAAGTAAAACCCATTTTACCCAAAATTGGCTTCCTGCACACAACCCCTCTATTGAGTGAAAAGTACTTAAAATTAGGTAATTTTTTGGCAGCGTGTAGTTCTGTATATCCGAAAAACATGAAGTTTTAAATTTGTATATTCAGTTATATAATGTTTTCGTTTAAAAATAAACTGAAAATCAGAACGAAAACGTGCAAAATCAGGAAAGAAGAAGAAGAAGACGAACTGACAATTCAGTCCGCATCTTCTCACTCAATTCCGAATCAACCGGTTGTAGGCGAACCGGTTCATTCGGAATCGGTTGTTGCACTGGAGTTGGAATTGATTCGGAATTCATTATGATTTCCACATGAAATTCCGAATGAAAAATTTCTCGCCGATTCGGAATTGATTCGGAATCCATTCGGAATCCATTCGGATCTGATAATGTGGGATCGAGCAGCCAACTCAGGCGAAAATTCTAGCACTGAACCGATCGAGCACTGAAAAATCATGCAGTCGATTAAGAATTCATTACGCATTCCGTCATTTCGATAATGTGGGGCTACACTCAGAAAAATAGTATGGTAACTGTTACTATATAGAGGGCCAACTTGACCATGAGCGTATAGTGGTTTTTAGCCGACTATGAAATCAGATGATTTCAACAATAGTCAAGTTCATGCTTGCTATGAATGGTATCGGCTCTAGAATAGTAATATTGAACAGTGTATTGTATGAATAACTAATACGATTGAGATGGTTAGCCTAACCATGACCGAATATTTCTTTTACATTGTAGTTTTTGCTATAACCAGAGTCATGGTATTTTTGACATTTAGTTATTTTGAAACTAAAAGCAGTGGTTGATTCAACAATGCTGAAGATCAGCAAAACATGAGCTAATGTTGAAAAGTTTTATGAATTTAAATTCTAAAATAAAAACAACAAAATAATTTCTTTAACCTTTTTTTTATTTTCGCATCAAATCAAATGATAATATATCTGGTGAAATATTGCTTAGCATTGCTTGATAGCATCAGTTGATCCAAGGCTCTGTCTGTCTGTGGAGTTTTTTCCTGAAGCAGGAATTGGCAGCAGAAAAGAAATTATTAGCCAAGTCCAGATGCAAACCTCGATACCCACCTGCGATTTTCCGTCGGATACGAGCGAATTGAATCCGGGAATCAAATGATAATCTTCCTTTTCATCAATCGCTTGATGTTGTTTCTACAGCGACCGATAATGAATAATAAACCGTATACGAGATGTTGATTTCACTGGAAAACAACCGGAAAAATTGTTGAAAAATTGATTTTCAACGACGGAAACTAGTAAGGCTACAAACTTTACCTACCTGCAAGACCTACCAAAGTATACAGTCACAATATAGAATATTTTGTTCAAATCCATTACTGATGTGTTACCCATGTACGAAATTTTCTGCCAAATTGTAACTTTATGTGACAATAGCAGTACACCCGTTCATTGACAATTTGTATAGTCAGCACAAATGTAATACATAGTAGGTTGAAAAACACTATACGATAATGTACTTACTACATAAATTCTGTTGATATGGACTACATGAATAGTGTTTTCAAACTTCATAATCGTCTTTTAAACCATGTATCTATTTATGGTAACATTATTATATTGTGAACATATTTACTAGTAGCAATAACTATTTCGCTTCTCATATATATCAAGGCTCGAGAACAATTTCACCTTACTAGAAATTGTCATTTTAACTATTTGTTCTTATATTTGAGATGACTACCATTGTCAGGATGACCATGCCAGAAAAGTCATAAATACAAATAGTTTAGTCAAGTCGTAGTCTTTGTTGTCTAGTAATTTATACAATACAAATGGTGAATAGTCATATATCATGATTGTTGACACTTTTTAAGCGTATAGTTGAAATAACAATAAAAAAGTACTGGTGTGTAATGTCAGAGACATAACTGGATGTCGTGAATACGAATAAAACTGACACGATTTCTTTACACTTTCGAATTCGAATTGATAGTTGATTGATTGTGTGAATTGCGAAACTTTCCCCCTTTTCACTACTAAACTTTTCAACGAGTTTTGACGTCGATTATCTCATTTCGGATTTGCATATTTCATTGAAAGAAACTATTAAGATGCTGTACAGGATTCATTTCTGCCTTTTAGAAGGATCAAATTATGGAATTCTCTACGATATTGAGCACAATTCGGAACATTTTTTTCGAACAGCGAAAAGTGCACGAAGCAAATCAAATTATTTTTGAGTTTCACTAAACTGATGATTTCTACCTTCGAATTTCAAAGAAGTAATCTTAATAGTTCTTTAGATAACATTTAGAGCCATTAGAACGGCTGATTTTATATAATGTTGTCCACTTTTCGTTTCTTGTTTTCTTTCTCTCCAACGCAAAGCACCAGCAGCTGATGCAATCGTTCTTGCTTGAATTGAAACTAGCTTTGCGTACAAACCGACACATCCGCAAGCAGTGCCAAATGATGCGAAACTGGTTTAATGCGTCTTCTCGCCTTGACGACCGGAAGACAAATGAGAACTACGACCTGAGTGTTTGAGGTTTAGCACCACGCAAAAGGTCTGCTTTCGTCGACGACTGCTCCACCTGACGATTGAAGTCCAAATGAGAGCACGCCCTAAGCGTTTGAGGCTTTATACCTCGCAAAAGGTCTTCTTTCATCGACGACTGCTCCACCTGATGACTGAAGTCTAAATGAGAGTTGCGACCTGAGCGTTTGAGGTTTTTAACCACGCAGAAGGTGCACTCTCCGAAGCTGCTGGTCCCACGACGTCTGCTTGCATCCAACGCACAAGAAGAAATGATCGAATTTCATTTTTTTTTGCATAAATATCTGTTTATTAATCTTATTTTTGTGTATTACATCAACATTTTACAGTACAAGTGTTTTGACCCTTTGGCCTTTCATCTTTGTTGTTCATACGATTCGTTATTAATATTAGGTGTTTTAGTTACTCTTGTTTTACATACTAATGTTTAATCATAATATTTATTTTAATTATTTATAAAATGTCTACCTACTTATAACTATCCCTAACCTAATACGTACAAATTTTGAATTATTTGTATTTCAGAGATTGAGCACCTCTCTTCAAATTTCGTGCAGAATTGTTCGAATTTTTGTTCTAGTATATCCAGGGAGGCCATCTCATGTACTTCACTAGTCCTTGTCCAAGGGGGTAGATTTAGAATCATCTTTAAGATCTTACTTTGAATGCGTTGAAGCCTAAGTTTGTGTGTTCGTGCACAACCCCGCCAAACAGGGACTGCGTATTCAATTGCGGGGTAGATGATTTGTTTATAGACAGCCATCTGATTCTTCAGGCATAGTTTAGATGTTCTACAAATCAGCGGATACAGAGACCTGATGAGTATGCTACATTTTTGAACGATTTTGTCAACATGTGACCTGAATATCAGATGTCTGTCAAAGGTGAGTCCTAGATAGATAACTTCATCGGACCATTGAATGACCTCATCACCGAATCGTATTCTGCATTCGTCTGATGGAACAAGTTTTGGAGATCTTGAATGTGGAAACAAGATGACCTGAGTTTTTGCTGCATTGATCACAATTTTCCAGCTTGTAAAATATTCCGTTAAAGCGTCCAGACCTGTCTGTAGTTTATTTTTCAGAGCATTAATGACACGACCTTTGTAAAGAATGGCAGTATCATCAGCAAATTGTGACAGAACACCACCACCTGGAAGAGGTGGGATGTCTGATGTGAAAATGTTGTATAGAATGGGACCTAGGATACTTCCCTGGGGTACACCAGCAGGAATAGTAAATCTTTCTGAAAGTGCATTATTCAGAGAAACCTGGAATGCTCTATCTGCAAGATAATTTTTGATAATTTTAATAAGATACATGGGAAAATTATACCGATGCAGTTTGAACACCAGTCCATCGTGCCACACATTATCGAATGCCTTTTCAATATCCAATATTGCCATGGCAGTCGTTTTGGACACTGATTTGTTTTGCTGGATGACGTTGTTAACCCTTGTGAGCTGGTGGATGGTGGATCTTCCTTTCCGGAACCCAAACTGTTCTTCCAGAAATATATCCTGTTCATCTGCAAAAGCAAGAATTCGCCTTTGTATTGACTTTTCAAACAGCTTGGATAGGGCAGAGAGTAAGCTGATGGGTCGATAGCTCTTGGAAAAGGAAGGATCTTTCCCCGGTTTCAAAACTGGGATAACTTTAGCTAACTTCCACATTGAAGGGAAGTAACCAAGCTCCCAGCACCTGTTAAAAAGTTTAGCTAAGACAAATGAGCGAATACTCAAATGTTTCAGCTCAATGTTGAATGTGTTGTCGAAACCGGGGGCCTTCATATTTTTGGATTTTTTCACAAAAGCCATCAGCTCATTCGCAGTGACTCTACTTTCCTCAGGAACTAAGCTGTCTGATTGGTCAACCTCAGCTACGCTATCAGCAACGGCTCTTTCATATGGACTAACAATGTTGAGTCCTAAATTGTGAGAACACACAAACTGCTGGCCTAGCGCATTTGCCTTCTCTACTGGTGTGATTAAAGGTATTCCTTCAGCTGCGTCCTGGGGTGACATCAGAGGAGGAATAGGCTTCGGTTTTTTCTTAAGCACCTTCGTTAAGGACCAGAAGGGCTTTGAATGTGGGAGAATTTCTCGAAGCTTTTGCTGGAAGTTCCTGTTGCGAAGCTCAGATATCCTTTCCTGGATTATCCTAGTTAAGTTGTTATAAGTAGTCTTCCTATCTAGGATGCCAGTTCGTTGATACTGCCTCCGGTAGATATTCCGAAGTCGGATGAGTTTCTTGGTGACACTGTCGATTTGAAGAGAGGAACTCGGCATATGTTGTACTGGAACCGTCCTATCACGAGCGACTGTGATTGAATGCTGGAAGGAAGATAGGGCTGCATCGATTTCCATCGGGGAATCAAGTGGTAAATCGATATTAATAAGTTGGTCGGCGATATGTTGAAATTGGACCCAATCGGTGCGATAATAGTTCCTCCGAGGTTGAATAGGCACTGTTTCTGGTGAAGATCCCAACGTCAATATTACTGGAAAGTGGTCAGAAGAGAGCTCGTTGAAGACAACCGGAGAGCTGTCTATAGCGATGTTGCTGATGAATATATCCAAAATGGAATGAACTCCCGATCTGGAAAGTCGCGTTGGTTGATCCGGAGCGAAGATGTTGTATTGTCCAGCTTCGTAATCTTCGGCAAGTACGAATCCGTTTCGATTCTGTCTTCTGTTTCCCCACAGTTCATGCCGTGCGTTCAGGTCCCCAGCAATGATGAATTTGTTTTGTCGTCGAGTGAGCATAGCCAGATCTCGCTTCAATGATGCACACGTACCATCTCGAAGATTGTTTTGTTTGGGGCAGTACGCTACAATGATGATGATGGGTCCCATCGTCGTTGTAATCTCAATTCCGATGGCTTCTATGAGTTGCAATTTAAAGGCTGACAGAAGCCTGTGCTGAATGGATCGTTTAATGGCAATGGCAACTCCCCCTCCTCTGGTAGTTGCCCTGTCGAGCCTGTGAATCCTGTAATTGGAAATAAAAATAGAAATTTCAGGTTTAGGATGAGTTTCAGTTAAAATAGCAATATCGGCATTCTTCTCTTGAAGAAAGTCGGACAATTCAGCAGTTTTGCTCCTGAGTGAGCAAGCATTCCAATTTACTATAACCAACTCATTATATTGCATATTCGATGATGAATTTGCCTAAGGCGTTGATTTGCTCTAACCGCGTTCTGCAGTTTCGTAGTTTTGTTGTCATTGTTTCAAAAATGACGATCAGTTGTTCAGCAGAGAATAAATCACCAGAGTCACCCTTTGCTTGTGGTTGATTATTGCCCCATCCAGGAGGGATTCTTGAGGAAGATTCTTTTTGAGATCCAGCGGCTGAAGTCTTTGGATTGCTGCGAGGAAGTGACGGCAAATTCGGAATATCCCTCTTCGGTGGGAGCCGTGGGAAATTAACTTCATCCTTCTGTGGAACATTCTTGCGCGTTGATTGTTTGCGGGACGCCTGTTGTCGAATTTTTGTGAACTCAGCACGTTTGGGACACGATTTGCTAGTAGATGGATGGTCGCCATCACAGTTCACACATTTTACAGCGATGTCATCTAGTAGGCAATCGTTGGTATTGTGTGGTTCGGCACATTTCCCGCACCGACTTTTCATGTGGCAATTCCTCGCTCCATGGCCGTAGTTCAAACAGTTCGTGCACTGTGTGACATCCCGATGTACCGGTTTATACTTTTGCCATTCGATGATTATGTGAAATAACGATTTAATCGTTTTCAGTTGACTCATGGTGATGGAGCCCTTCTCCAGATGAATCAGGTACAGTTGATCTCTAAACTTTTTGTCCGTATTATGGCGCTTCATTTTAAATACCATCAAAGGCTTTAGTCCAGCCTCCGGCAGTGCCTGCTTTAGTTCGGCTTCCATCATGTCGGGTAGTCCTCGAAGTACAACCTTCATAGGTTTGCTGGCGGCAATATCGTGTGTGAAGTATTCCGCTTTTGTCTGCTTCAGATAGCATTCCACTCCTTTGTAGTGGTTCAAAGCCGGAACAGTTATTTTGTAGCCTTCAGTACATAAACGGATTGTTGCCTGTAGTCCTTTGCTGATCAGTGTGTTGAAATCCGAGCGTAGAGTTGGTGGGAAGCCCTTCAGGTAGAAAGGCGGCATTTTTTCCTTCTTCTGCAGTTCCTCTTCGACATCTACTGGCAGATCAGCATATTGGTTTTTACTCAGCAAACGGTCGTTTACCTGTACATCACTTGGCTTCAGACGCTTAGCATCCTTTGGATCCTTCTCGGATCTATGGCGGTTTTTACCCATAGCTTGGGTTGGTAGACAACTGCGAATAAAAAATAAAACAAAATCGAAATTAGTCGTAGTAGGTTATTCGTCTATCCACATCGAGTGTTAGATGACGAATGATGATCGAATTTCGATGACGGTTCCCCTTTTATACGCAGTCAGTTGAAGATATGTGCCTGACTACCTCAAAATCGTCGTCCTTGCGCGAAAAAGCCATGCAAAAGTACAGAGTTTTCCGCGTTGTTTTCAAAGTTTGAGAAAACTTGGTAGTTGGGTTGTTTGTGGTTATCTCACACTGTTCAAAATATTATCCCAAATTCCTGATCATATTTTTGATGAAATGGTGAAAGAATTATGTTGCTGCCTTTAATACGAGTCGAGATATTCACGATTAAGTTCTGCCCATTCTTCCATATGGCTAATTTTGAAAAGGCACCCCATAGTAAAGTAAGTCGTATTCACGACAAAACAGGTTACGGTTACTATGGTTCTTTTCTTAGTGTAGGTACGGCGGCTCCGAACGTAAGGAACGACTGGTTCGACGACGAATTTGAACAGTTAGTGGCCGAGATAAATGCAGCTTGGGCGAGCAAGCTGCAACACCGGACGAGAGCAAATGAGGAGCGATACAGACAGGCGCGGAACAGACTAAACGCGGTATCCCGTAGAAAAAAGCGCTAACAGGAATACCGAGATCGCGAAGCGATGGAATAGCTGTTCCGTGCTAATGGCACAAGGAAGTTCTACGAGAAGATGAACCGTTCGTGCAGAGGCCATGTGCCACAGGCCGATATGTGCAAGGACATCAACGGGGATCTTCTCACGAACGACTGTGAGGTGATCAAGAGGTGGCGGCAGTATTTCGACGAGCACCTCAATGGCGATGTGGCGGGATACGAAAGTAGCGGCGCGGTAACGAACTTGGGAACGCGTGCGGAGGGCGATAGATTGCCGGTCCCAGACCTCCAAGAAGTGGAGGAGGTGGTGAGCCGGTTGAAAAATAAGAAGGCCGCTGGCGTTGACCAACTACCAAGCGAGCTACTAAAACACGGTGGTAATGCACTAGTGCAAGCACTGCACTGGGTCGTTACCAAGATCTGGGAGTCGTGTGTCCCATCTACAGAAAGGGCGATAAGCTGGATTGCTGCAATTACCGCGCGATAACTCTGCTGAACGCCGCCTACAAGGTACTCTCCCAAATCTTATGCCGTCGACTTTCACCGATTGCAAACGAATTCGTGGGACAATATCTGGCCTACGACACAATCGATCGAGAACAGCTATGGAAAATCATGCACGACTATGGATTCCCGGAAAAACTGATACGATTGGTCAAGGCTACGATGGATCGAGTGATGTGCGTTGTTCGAGTATCGGGGATAAACTCGAGTCCCTTCGAAACTCGCAGAGGGCTACGGCAAGGTGATGGACTTTCGTGTCTGCTATTAAACATTGCTTTGGAGGGTGTGATAAGAGCGAGGATAGACACAAGTGGCACGATTTTCAGAAAATCCGTCCAGCTACTTGGTTTCGCTGATGATATTGATATTATAGCACGCAACTTTGAGAAGATGGAAGATACGTACATCGGACTAAAAGCAGAGGCCAAGCGGATCGGACTAGACATCAATGTGTCAAAGACAAAGTACATGAAAGGCAGGGGCTCGAGAGAAGATAACGTCAGCCACCCATTACGAGTTCTGATTGGTGGTGATGGAATTGAAATGGTCGACGAGTTCGTGTACTTGGGATCACTGGTGACTGCCGATAATGACACCAGTAGAGAAATTCAGAGACGCATATTGTCAGGAAATCGTGCTTACTTTGGACTGCGCAGGACGCTTCGATCGAGCAAAATTCGCCGTCGTACGAAGTTAACCATCTACAAAACGCTGATTAGACCGGTTATCCTCTACGGGCACGAGTCCTGGACAATGCTTGCGGAGGATCAACACGCACTAGGTGTTTTGGAACGGAAGGTGTTGCGAACGGTCTTCGGTGGAGTGCGGATGGAAGACGGTACGTGGGGAAGGCGAATGAACCATGAACTGCACCAGTTGCTGGGAGGACCAACCCTCGTCCAAACGGCCAAGGTCGGGCGGTTACGGTGGGCCGGGCATGTTGTTAGAATGTCGGAGAACAACCCGGTTAAAATGATTCTCGATAATGATCCGACCCTTATAAGAAGAAGAGGCACGCAGCGGGCAAGATGGATCGATCAAATTGAGGACGACCTGCGGACCCTTCGCAGCTACCGAGGCTGGCGGCGAACAGCCATGAACCGAGTTGAATGGAGACGCCTCCTGTATACAGCAGAGACCCGCGTGGTCTACGACTGAAAGAGTAAGAGTAAGTAAGTCATTTTCAAACATTATGATGAAATCAGGCATCCCTGCAAGCAGCTGATCGGTGTTGACAAACGAGGGGAAACCAAATAGTAAAAAAAACTTTCACTTAACACAAGGGGTGTACCGATAGTAAATAGTTCGCGCAGTACAATATAGGTGGAACTAGTGCATCACGAAAAATTATTTTTATAAGAATTTACTCATACTGTCATGTCTGTTAGTCTGTGGTGTTATCTTCAGGGGGAATATATTCATCTAACTAAGCAAAAAAACTAAAACTAGTCCACCAAGCCGATTGAATATAGATTTTTTGATAACTCGCTCCAGGCGTCTTGTAACTTCACTAGTAATGATACTAACCGAATAATCATAATCCATCATAATTTCTTGTTTTGAACGCCGTTAATAAGGCGTCGACTTGCACTATCAGGAATTGTATAAATGTTTCCTAAGCTTCATACGATGCCAACTCTTCCTCAGCGAGGTTGTGATTGTGATTGGTCAACCCACGGATGCAAACGAGGTATAAAAAAAAATTTTTCACCTGCCTGTTCAACGTCACTAGTTTGTTGAGCGATTTGCTGGATTGAACTTTGAAGAGCCGATTGGGCTAGATCTATGTAACCGGTAGGGTAACCAGATTTCAGAGGTGATTTTAAAGCATTTATGAAGTCTAGTTCCAAGCAACTAGCAGCGTTATTAACAACAGCACACACTCCGTCTAGCGATTGCGTTCCATTTGAACGTCGAATGCACTTCCGAATAATGAAAAATACATCATCCAACATGCTGGAACGCTTTCAGGACGCTTTCTTCCATGAAATAACGCTCAAAAAGTAAATATTTCCCAAGAATTTCCAGCATTTGCGTACTCAATCGGGACTTTTCAATCAACTCATTTAAGGTTTTGTCGTGAATACGACTTACTTTACTATGGGGCGCCTTTTCGAAATTAGCCATATGGAAGAATGGGCAGAACTTAATCGCGAATATCTCGACTTGTATTAATGGTAGCAACATAATTCTTTCACCATTTCATCAAAAATATGATCAAGAATTCAGGATAATATTTTGAACAGTGTGCGATAACCACAAACAACTCAAAAATTAAGTTTTCTTAAAATTTGAAAACAACGCGGAAAACTTTTTACTTTCGCTTGGGTTTTTCGCGCAAGGACGACGATTTTGAGGTAGTCAGGCACATATCTTCAACTGAATGCGTATAAAAGGGGAACCGTGGTCGAAAATCGATCAGTATTCGTCATCTAACACTCGATGTGGATAGACGAATAACCTATTACGACTAATTTCGATTTTGTTTTATTTTTTATTCGCAGTTGTCTACCTACCCACGCTATGGGTAAAAACCGCCATAGATCCGAGAAGGATCCAAAGGATGCTAAGCGTCTGAAGCCAAGTGATGTACAGGTAAACGACCGTTTGCTGAGTAAAAACCAATATGCTGATCTGCCAGTAGATGTCGAAGAGGAACTGCAGAAGAAGGAAAAAATGCCGCCTTTCTACCTGAAGGGCTTCCCACCAACTCTACGCTCGGATTTCAACACACTGATCAGCAAAGGACTACAGGCAACAATCCGTTTATGTACTGAAGGCTACAAAATAACTGTTCCGGCTTTGAACCACTACAAAGGAGTGGAATGCTATCTGAAGCAGACAAAAGCGGAATACTTCACACACGATATTGCCGCCAACAAACCTATGAAGGTTGTACTTCGAGGACTACCCGACATGATGGAAGCCGAACTAAAGCAGGCACTGTCGGAGGCTGGACTAAAGCCTTTGATGGTATTTAAAATGAAGCGCCATAATACGGACAAAAAGTTTAGAGATCAACTGTACCTGATTCATCTGGAGAAGGGCTCCATCACCATGAGTCAACTGAAAACGATTAAATCGTTATTTCACATAATCATCGAATGGCAAAAGTATAAACCGGTACATCGGGATGTCACACAGTGCACGAACTGTTTGAACTACGGCCATGGAGCGAGGAATTGCCACATGAAAAGTCGGTGCGGGAAATGTGCCGAACCACACAATACCAACGATTGCCTACTAGATGACATCGCTGTAAAATGTGTGAACTGTGATGGCGACCATCCATCTACTAGCAAATCGTGTCCCAAACGTGCTGAGTTCACAAAAATTCGACAACAGGCGTCCCGCAAACAATCAACGCGCAAGAATGTTCCACAGAAGGATGAAGTTAATTTCCCACGGCTCCCACCGAAGAGGGATATTCCGAATTTGCCGCCACTTCCTCGCAGCAATCCAAAGACTTCAGCCGCTGGATCTCAAAAAGAATCTTCCTCAAGAATCCCTCCTGGATGGGGCAATAATCAACCACAAGCAAAGGATGACTCTGGTGATTTATTCTCTGCTGAACAACTGATCGACATTTTTGAAACAATGACAACAAAACTACGAAACTGCAGAACGCGGTTAGAGCAAATCAACGCCTTAGGCAAATTCATCATCGAATATGCAATATAATGAGTTGGTTATAGTAAATTGGAATGCTTGCTCACTCAGGAGCAAAACTGCTGAATTGTCCGACTTTCTTCAAGAGAAGAATGCCGATATTGCTATTTTAACTGAAACTCATCTTAAACCTGAAATTTCTATTTTTATTTCCAATTACAGGATTCACAGGCTCGACAGGGCAACTACCAGAGGAGGGGGAGTTGCCATTGCCATTAAACGATCCATTCAGCACAGGCTTCTGTCAGCCTTTAAATTGCAACTCATAGAAGCCATCGGAATTGAGATTACAACGACGATGGGACCCATCATCATCATTGCAGCGTACTGCCCCAAACAAACCAATCTTCGAGATGGTACGTGTGCATCATTGAAGCGAGATCTGGCTATGCTCACTCGACGACAGAACAAATTCATCATTGCTGGGGACCTGAACGCACGGCATGAGCTGTGGGGAAACAGAAGACAGAATCGAAACGGATTCGTACTTGCCGAAGATTACGAAGCTGGACAATACAACATCTTCGCTCCGGATCAACCAACGCGACTTTCCAGATCGGGAGTTCATTCCATTTTGGATATATTCATCAGCAACATCGCTATAGACAGCTCTCCGGTTGTCTTCAACGAGCTCTCTTCTGACCACTTTCCAGTAATATTGACGTTGGGATCTTCACCAGAAACAGTGCCTATTCAACCTCGGAGGAACTATTATCGCACCGATTGGGTCCAATTTCAACATATCGCCGACCAACTTATTAATATCGATTTACCACTTGATTCCCCGATGGAAATCGATGCAGCCCTATCTTCCTTCCAGCATTCAATCACAGTCGCTCGTGATAGGACGGTTCCAGTACAACATATGCCGAGTTCCTCTCTTCAAATCGACAGTGTCACCAAGAAACTCATCCGACTTCGGAATATCTACCGGAGGCAGTATCAACGAACTGGCATCCTAGATAGGAAGACTACTTATAACAACTTAACTAGGATAATCCAGGAAAGGATATCTGAGCTTCGCAACAGGAACTTCCAGCAAAAGCTTCGAGAAATTCTCCCACATTCAAAGCCCTTCTGGTCCTTAACGAAGGTGCTTAAGAAAAAACCGAAGCCTATTCCTCCTCTGATGTCACCCCAGGACGCAGCTGAAGGAATACCTTTAATCACACCAGTAGAGAAGGCAAATGCGCTAGGCCAGCAGTTTGTGTGTTCTCACAATTTAGGACTCAACATTGTTAGTCCATATGAAAGAGCCGTTGCTGATAGCGTAGCTGAGGTTGACCAATCAGACAGCTTAGTTCCTGAGGAAAGTAGAGTCACTGCGAATGAGCTGATGGCTTTTGTGAAAAAATCCAAAAATATGAAGGCCCCCGGTTTCGACAACACATTCAACATTGAGCTGAAACATTTGAGTATTCGCTCATTTGTCTTCTTAGCTAAACTTTTTAACAGGTGCTGGGAGCTTGGTTACTTCCCTTCAATGTGGAAGTTAGCTAAAGTTATCCCAGTTTTGAAACCGGGGAAAGATCCTTCCTTTTCCAAGAGCTATCGGCCCATCAGCTTACTCTCTGCCCTATCCAAGCTGTTTGAAAAGTCAATACAAAGGCGAATTCTTGCTTTTGCAGATGAACAGGATATATTTCTGGAAGAACAGTTTGGGTTCCGGAAAGGAAGATCCACCATCCACCAGCTCACAAGGGTTAACAACGTCATCCAGCAAAACAAATCAGTGTCCAAAACGACTGCCATGGCAATATTGGATATTGAAAAGGCATTCGATAATGTGTGGCACGATGGACTGGTGTTCAAACTGCATCGGTATAATTTTCCCATGTATCTTATTAAAATTATCAAAAATTATCTTGCAGATAGAGCATTCCAGGTTTCTCTGAATAATGCACTTTCAGAAAGATTTACTATTCCTGCTGGTGTACCCCAGGGAAGTATCCTAGGTCCCATTCTATACAACATTTTCACATCAGACATCCCACCTCTTCCAGGTGGTGGTGTTCTGTCACAATTTGCTGATGATACTGCCATTCTTTACAAAGGTCGTGTCATTAATGCTCTGAAAAATAAACTACAGACAGGTCTGGACGCTTTAACAGAATATTTTACAAGCTGGAAAATTGTGATCAATGCAGCAAAAACTCAGGTCATCTTGTTTCCACATTCAAGATCTCCAAAACTTGTTCCATCAGACGAATGCAGAATACGATTCGGTGATGAGGTCATTCAATGGTCCGATGAAGTTATCTATCTAGGACTCACCTTTGACAGACATCTGATATTCAGGTTACATGTTGACAAAATCGTTCAAAAATGCTGCATACTCATTAGGTCTCTGTATCCGCTGATTTGTAGAACATCTAAACTATGCCTGAAGAATCAGATGGCTGTCTATAAACAAATCATCTACCCCGCAATTGAATACGCAGTCCCTGTTTGGCGGGGTTGTGCACGAACACACAAACTTAGGCTTCAACGCATTCAAAGTAAGATCTTAAAGATGATTCTAAATCTACCCCCTTGGACAAGGACTAGTGAAGTACATGAGATGGCCTCACTGGATATACTAGAACAAAAATTCGAACAATACTGCACGAAATTTGAAGAGAGGTGCTCAATCTCTGAAATACAAATAATTCAAAATTTGTACGTATTAGGTTAGGGATAGTTATAAGTAGGTAGACATTTTATAAATAATTAAAATAAATATTATGATTAAACATTAGTATGTAAAACAAGAGTAACTAAAACACCTATTATTAATAACGAATCGTATGAACAACAAAGATGAAAGGCCAAAGGGTCAAAACACTTGTACTGTAAAATGTTGATGTAATACACAAAAATAAGATTAATAAACAGATATTTATGCAAAAAAAAAAAAAAAATGAAAATCGATCATTTCTTTTCGTGCGTTCGATGGAAGCAGACGTCGTGGGAGTGGAATCATCAACCAGCAGCGACAGAGAATACACCTTCTGCGTGGTTAATAAAAACCTCAAACGCTCAGGTCGCATCTCTCATTCGCTTGCTGGCCATCGAGGCGAGAGGACCAGCCAGCAGCAGCAGCGGGAGTTAAACTTTCCACCAGCAGCGAGAGAGAATGCACCTTCTGCGTGGTTAATAAAAACCTCAAACGCTCAGGTCGCATCTCTCATTTGCTTGCTGGCCATCGAGGCGAGAGGACCTTAACCAGCAGCAGCAGCGAGAGTTAACCAGCAGCGACGGAGAATGCACCTTCTGCGTGGTTAATAAAAACCTCAAACGCTCAGGTCGCATCTCTCATTCGCTTGCTGGCCATCGAGACGAGAGGACCTTAACCAGCAGCAGCAGCGAGAGTTAACCAGCAGCGACGGAGAATGCACCTTCTGCGTGGTTAAAAAAAACCTCAAACGCTCAGGTCGCATCTCTCATTCGCTTGCTGGCCATCGAGGCGAGAGGACCAGCCAGCAGCAGCAGCGGGAGTTAAACTTTCCACCAGCAGCGAGAGAGAATGCACCTTCTGCGTGGTTAATAAAAACCTCAAACGCTCAGGTCGCATCTCTCATTCGCTTGCTGGCCATCGAGGCGAGAGGACCAGCCAGCAGCAGCAGCGGGAGTTAAACTTTCCACCAGCAGCGAGAGAGAATGCACCTTCTGCGTGGTTAATAAAAACCTCAAACGCTCAGGTCGCATCTCTCATTCGCTTGCTGGCCATCGAGGCGAGAGGACCTTAACCAGCAGCAGCAGCGAGAGTTAACCAGCAGCGACGGAGAATGCACCTTCTGCGTGGTTAATAAAAACCTCAAACGCTCAGGTCGCATCTCTCATTCGCTTGCTGGCCATCGAGACGAGAGGACCTTAACCAGCAGCAGCAGCGAGAGTTAACCAGCAGCGACGGAGAATGCACCTTCTGCGTGGTTAAAAAAAACCTCAAACGCTCAGGTCGCATCTCTCATTCGCTTGCTGGCCATCGAGGCGAGAGGACCAGCCAGCAGCAGCAGCGGGAGTTAAACTTTCCACCAGCAGCGAGAGAGAATGCACCTTCTGCGTGGTTAATAAAAACCTCAAACGCTCAGGTCGCATCTCTCATTCGCTTGCTGGCCATCGAGGCGAGAGGACCAGCCAGCAGCAGCAGCGGGAGTTAAACTTTCCACCAGCAGCGAGAGAGAATGCACCTTCTGCGTGGTTAATAAAAACCTCAAACGCTCAGGTCGCATCTCTCATTCGCTTGCTGGCCATCGAGGCGAGAGGACCTTAACCAGCAGCAGCAGCGAGAGTTAACCAGCAGCGACGGAGAATGCACCTTCTGCGTGGTTAATAAAAACCTCAAACGCTCAGGTCGCATCTCTCATTCGCTTGCTGGCCATCGAGACGAGAGGACCTTAACCAGCAGCAGCAGCGAGAGTTAACCAGCAGCGACGGAGAATGCACCTTCTGCGTGGTTAATAAAAACGTCAAACGCTCAGGTCGCATCTCTCATTCGCTTGCTGGCCATCGAGACGAGAGGACCTTAACTAGCAGCAGCAGCGAGAGTTAACCAGCAGCGACGGAGAATGCACCTTCTGCGTGGTTAGTAAAAACCTCAAACGCTCAGGTCGCATCTCTTATTCGCTTGCTGGCCACCAAGGCGAGAACCAGCAGCGACTGAAACTGGATTCTAAGTCTGTTATTGGATCTAAATTTAGGTCTTGAACTCAGGGTCCAGTTCTCTATTCCAGACTTCTATTCGGTTCTTCTTAAAACCATAATAATACTCCTAAAGGATTATGCGGAATTTACTTTACTGTACCTCTATACAACCCATTTTTTATTCATGGCGAAAAATCGTCTTTAAATTTCAGAGCTTAGTTCCGGAATATGAGTTTAGAATTCAGAGTCTGCGTGCTGAATTGGATTCTGGAAAATGATTGTAGTTCTAGAACTAAAATCCAATTGAGTTCTGAGTCTGTTCTATGTTCTAAATTTAATTCTTGAACTCAGTTCCAGTTATTAATTTCAGAATTCTTCAAATCGGTTCTTTTTAGAACCATAATAATACTCCCAAAGAATTAAGCGAAATTTTACTTTTCTGTACTCTATACAGTCCATTTTTAAATTAGTTGCAGTTTGTAGAACTTCCTTTTGATTTGCTATATAAAATGCATAGCACTGACTCGGAAGCCATTCATTTCGAATTTGGCTGTCGTTGTCAACGTATCGATTATTTTATTATAAAGAACTATACTGCTTATTTCATAATATTTAATTGCGTTTCAGAATGATTAATGTAACTAATCTGTAATCTAGTCTAGGCGCATCGTTTAAAATTCTAGTAATGAAAGAGGGGGAAGTTGCACAATTCAAACAATCGATCAACTACCAATTCGAATTCGGAAGTATAAATAAAGCGTGTCATATTCGTATTCACGACATCCAGTTATGTCTCTGACATTACACACCCGTACTTTTTAGCTTCGCTTCCTAAGTATTTGATTCCAGAGAACTTTTTTCGAGATCGAACTAAAAACACAAAGCGATTAGAAATTCATTTATACGAATTAGAATATCATTTACACTCATCAAGCATCGGCGTTTGACAAACTTTATATACAATTCAGGCCTCGAATTAATTATTGTTATTTTCTGCAGTTTTTTGAAACATATTTTTATAACCATGAAATGTGGAATTATTCCACAACTGTTTCAAACTGTTTGTTTATTTATTCTGGTGCTCCTTGGTAACTAGTTCATAGCAACTCAAACAGTGTTGCTCGAATAGTTACTGGTGGTAAATCGCTCACGAACACTTTTTATTCCGATTTCTCTTCGGAGTGTCTGGTCGACGACACGACCTGCCACTCGTCTATCAAAACTGTATCGTAAATTTAACTACCCCTCAGTAACTGGAAATGTCAAATCGAAAATGCTAGTGAATTTTTTTAAACTGGCAGCACAAGTTGATATATTTATTGATTTTGAATAACAGTCACCATAACCTTGGTTACTGCATATCGAAGGCAAGATGAATGTAAACAAAATAAATTTCAGATCGGTTATTATATTACGGAACATTTTAATGGATTTACCTGACTCGAGTGGAATGTAAAAATTGAGGAGTATGAGTTATGTCTTTTATAAAGCCAAGTTCAAAATTCAGGTCGACTTGAAACCGTTGTGTGAGAAGGAAATGACCGACAACGAGCTGAGCGAGGTGATGATGTGCGGTACCTGCATAACGTACGGTAAAATGATTTCTTTGCGGAATTCCACTAGTAATCCTCGAATAGTGGCCAACAAGGTGAAATACTGTTTCCACTGCTGCGTAATCAACCGACACAAAACAATTTTGACACCGGCATATTACACCGAATCCTACTGCCCAGAAAAGCTAGCAGTTGAAGTGTACGGATGAATCGCTGGAAGCAGATCATTATCCTCGTTCGTTGGTTTCATCCATAGTTTCGATTAAATTCCGAAAATCGAGTTCATTTAAATGCATTTCTGCTTAATTTGGACAAAGTTTAGCACTAATAGAACTATTCCACCGCTTTCAAAACATGTTTATTTGTTTTGGGGTTCCTTGGTAACTAGTCCATAGCAACTTAAACAGTGTTGCTCGAGAAGATTATTTTTATCATTTACAAGGGGTCGCTAGATTTGTGGTAACTGGCGGTGAATCATTAGCGAACAGTTTTAATGCTGATTTTTCTTCGGACTGCCTGGTCGTGTCGTCGGTCTGGTCGTGTCGTCGGTATTGCGTTGTAGGATGAGAAGTAGGCACAATTCTGTATATAGTTTTGGCAATGTGTAAATAATCTGTATCCTGCATTAAATTCGCATGGAGGTATACAAATCAATACATTACAGGTAATTCTGTATGAATGGCAACTCGGTTGGTAAATGAAAAAAATAAACACAGTCTAGATGACAGACAGGATGTATTTGATAGGGTAACGTGGCGCCATCATGACATATGCGAGTACTGTCCCAACTAAAGGAATAATCGAAATGACCGTTTATATGGTTAAATAATCTACTTTGAGTGTCCTGTCTGTTAGTCTGTGATTTCCCCACCAATCGGAAAAAGATTTTTCTATTTTCACTTCACATTTGTTCAAGGTGTAGGGCAGGGGTTCCCAAACTATTTTGGGTCATGGACAATTTCTTGCTTTTTTAATATTGATGTAAAATACTTACCAATTTCTGCGGATGGTCAAATAAACACAACTGTTTTAGCATGAATATTTCAAATAATAATTTATATCAAACAATAGGGGGTCGATTTCTAGAACTCGTCGACCCCCATAACCAGTTTTCGTTTACGTCAACCCCCGCAAAAATGATATCGACCCCAAGGGATCTATATCGATCACTGGGAACCCCTGATCACAGATAACAGATATACAGGCTCGAACAAAATTTTTCAAAATCCTGTGTAAATTTCAAATTTGCTATACGTTGGAAACAGTACTGCCACCTACTCGACTGTTCGCCGCGATCTTTCAAAACGTTCCACTACGTTCCGGAACGATAACAAAATCCTCCTGCCTGTTGTAAAAATATTCCAACTACAACAATTTTAACACTTATCACACGATTTCCCTTAGTGTTAAAGACAGTTTTATTTCCATGTCGCATAAATCACACAAGAATTCGATCATAATAAAACAAAAATAAACTTGTCATTTTAACAAACAGCAAAACAAAAATTTAGCGTGAAGTGAATGTCACAGACTAACAGACAGGACACTCAAATTAGATTCTTCAATCATTTGAACGGTCATTTCGAATATTCCTTCATTTGGGACAGTACTCACATGTGTCATGATGGCGCCACGTTACCCTATCAAAAACATCCTGTCTGTCATCTAGACTGTGTTTATTTTTTTCATTTACCAACAGAGTTGCCATTCATACAGAATTACCTGTCATGTTTTGATTTGTATACGTCCATGCGAATTTCATGCAGGATACAGACTTAATACATATTGCCAAAACTGTACACAGAATTGTGCCTACTTCTCATCCTCCAACGCAATACAAAAGTTAAATATATTATCAACGTAATCCAATAATTTATTGTGAAGATTCATTTTCAAATATTTTGATGATATCAGGCATCCCTGCAAGCAGCTGATCGGTGTTGACAAACTAGGGGAAACCAACTAGTGAAAAAACTTTTACCTAACACAAGAGGTGTACAGATAGTAAATAGTTCGCGCAGTACAATATACACACTTAAATTTTATAGCTGAGTCTCGGCAAAAACATGCCGAGATTCGCACAGCCGAGTAATCAGCAATCATTTCGGCAAAAATAAAATTACTGAACGTCTCGGCACCCTCAAATTTGACAAACGTCAAATATTGCCGAAATCGTCAGCATAAGATTTACTGTTTGCTCAGTGAAACGTTCACTGAATATTCGGCAATCAAATAAAACGAAAAAATGAAAAAATAAATTTATAAAAAATCTAGTCGGTTAATTTTGTTTGTGATTTCTCAACATTATAAACACGCCATTTAGGATCAAAAATTAATTTTATTAACATTTAAAGGAGGCTTACAAATTTGTTGCCAGCATGTAGCATACAAAAAAAATTTTTTTTCGAAAGGCTCGCATTTGATACCGAATACTGTAAAAACCATGCCGAGTTTTAAATGCTGACAGTATTTCCGGTCCTACGGGAATTATTAAATCTCACCAAACTAATGAGCAGTCTCCTTCGCCAAATTCTTCAGACATCACTACCATCAGCGGCGTTTCCGGATGCCTTGAGTCGAGCTGGAAATATGAAAATAAATATATATATATTGATTTCTGGTTTACAAAAATTTTCAATATTTAATGATGCATATGCGGTATTGTTCCAAAAAACTTACTTTGTTCCATTGAATTATTCCATGCATTGGGTTATTTTTTCGCATATCCCCCAAAGTTTTGTCTCAAGGACGCTTTGAGCCCCGAGTTGGGTGTTTTCCATTATAATCGCGAGTGCTCTGATAAAGTCACTTTTTATAAAGCGAAACATTCAAGCTATTTATTAAATATTTTTAATTGCAAGTGGTTCCACACTTCTTCGAAGATTATCCATTTATTCACTAGAGAATTTCATCATTAAATAATCGCGCAATGCGAAGAGAAAATGTTACGCGGCAATAAATGACAGGTGTTGTAATGAATCTCGGCAACAGCTAGCGCATATTCCGAAATCTCGGTAAACGTCTCTGCTGATGTCGGCATATCTGTTGTTTACTGATAAATTCAGCAAGCAATTATGCCAAATTTCGGCAAAGTGAAGCATTTTACCGAAATATCAGGGAATGCATTTAACGAAGTTCAGAAACATGCGTATTGATTACTAAGCAATCAGCAAATTTACGTGTTGCTGATCAGTTTCGGCATTTTATTATGCCGAGCTCAAGAAATGGTTTTAAGTGTGTAGGTGGAACTAGTGCATCACGAAAAATTATTTTTATGAGAATTTACTCATACTGTCATGTCTGTTAGTCTGTATGAATGTTGCTCCCAAAATTGTGGCTCATGTGAAAGCGGCACCCAAATAGTGGTGGCACCTTGTGTCGATCGTGGTGACATCTGTAAGTGTTCGCCACGCTGACTGAGCAAATTTTACACACAATTCATATGTGAGCCTGTATATCTGTTACCTGTGCCCTGATGTAGGGTAATCTTTTAAAATGTTGGAAATTCACAAGAATCAACGGATTGCATGTGAGCTCTGCGAATTAGGCTCTCTGACAACTCACTTACAACAACAAATGCAAATGAGATTGGTTTGTTTTCATCAGAAAACGAATGCACTAAACACGATTCAGAGATTAATTTATTATTTTTTTCAGCCGAATATTGCTCACGTACCCGAGGTTAGAATATTCCGTGAACTTGACGTAGTGTCCTTTCATATTGCTTACAATTAATGTAGTTGTTCCGTAATCGTTCCATGCATCGTTGATGTTGCGAAACGTGTTGGCCACTAACTTTATCAGTCGGGCCGCCGTTCCTTTTTTACGGGTCAATAGCCGCTCTTCATGATTATCCTTGCAGGCAGCGTTGCCAGGTTGGTAGATTTTTCTCGCTTTGCCAGACAATCTAACCAGATCTTTTGCCAGATTTGCAAAATATTTCCAGATTTTCCAAATTTTCCTATATTTTGTCAGATCTTGCTAGATCTTTACGGTTTCGGCCTCTATACGATAGGTGGGAAAATCTTATTTTTTTGTTTATTTGCTCACTGTAACTGAAGGCCCCAAAAAATCTAGCGTGAAGTGAAAGTTGTCACCCCGAATTGTGGATCAGTGAAAGCGGCACTCAAATCGTGGTGGCATCTCGTGTCGATCGTGGTGACATCTGCAAGTGTTCGCCACACTGATTGAGCAAATTTTACACATAGTTCATATGTGAGCCTGTATATCTGTTATCTGTGATATTTGTTTTCTGTGTCCATATATCTCGGTTGATTTTTCATTAGAGCGTATAAGCAAGTGGCAGTTTCTCTTTGTTTACTTTCTTTTAATTACCAAGCGGTTTCTACATTTATCACTCAACTCTTTGCATAAAATGATACCCGAAACTTTCTACTTTCAAACAGAGTTGTAAAATCAAAGAAAATCTTTTTAATCACATCACAATATTCGAAAGAGAGAGTGATTGAAGAGAAACTGTCACTTGCTTATAGGTCCTAATGAAAAATCTACCGAGATATGTTTTGTCTGAGTGTAAGTCTCGACCCAAAATTAAGTAGAGGCTGGTAGGAGTGTAGTTTTAGCGGAAGTTAGTGAAATTGCTCTCTCTTTAGAGTAACATTGCACGAGCGTGTATCTATTTATTAGTTACGCGCTTTTGAAATGCTGTGCCGCATATAAAATCAGTCAGAACAGGCAGGGATGCCAGGTTCACAGATTAATCTGTGTTTCACAGATTTTCAACTTTCTGCACAGATTTTAAAAATGACACAGATTTTCACAGATTTTTGAAAATGATCACAGATTTTCACAGATTCTGGAATAAATCACAGATTTTCACAGATTTTTGAAATCGAAAACAGTTTAGCACCAAAAAGTACAGAACGGTAGAGGAAAAAGGTACAGAGCGTGTTGGTAGTGAGACCGTTTTTTTGTTCACCGAATTGATTTTGATCCGCTATTATGGTACGAGAAACGGGCACAGATTTTCACAGACAGGTTTTTGGCTTCGATCACAGATTTTTGAAAAAATGACCTGGCATCCCTGAAAACAGGGCAAAACAAACTATCGTTTATATGGTGTGTCATTCGAAAAACCTAACAAGTTTCCTCAATTTAATTTTTTCTGAAATATCTGTATCTAGCCATGTCTGACCCAAGTTCAAAAGATACAGTCCTGAAAACGGCCATGATTTATGTCTGTGGAGGTAAGAAATTGAAGTAACGATCAACCGTATTTTTCCTTCACTATTGATGCTTTTTCAAACAGAATGCCACCACGAGAACGAGATGCGTCCTCGAGATCCTATCCGCTGTCGTGAGTGTGGCTACCGTATCATGTACAAAAAACGAACTAAGCGATGTAAGTAAACATTTATCACATACCGAATTTTCATTAAATTCTTTTGCTACGGAAAAACTGTATTAAACATTATTCCAGAACTTGCATCTCAATTGTATTACTATTCACAGTATGCTCACTTCCTGTTATTTCGTTCATATCAAAATTCGTACTCTTTGAATGAGATCAATCATTGTATGGTAATAACACAGAACCAGGAAAGGATTCTTTAATTGACTACTTTTAAGTTATTTTGAGTTTTATCTCAAACTGTTCTTTTGTACTTTTTCTTTCCATTAACAGGAAGCATAGAGCAAAACCACCAAACAGCTAGAGTTTCGATTTATACAAAATTAGAACGCATTCAACCTAAATTTGAGTTATTTACTTACTATTGAGTACATATATCATCTCATCAAAATATCCAGCTTTCACATTTCACGAGCTACATACTTTTTTGCGAGCATTGCGCCCTCAGACGAATCCGCCTCGAATATATACACTCAGGCAAAATATAATTTAATATATTTCATAATGATATTGTATGGTTTTTAGCCACTAGAATATCGTATGCGAATCATAAGTCCACCTTATGAAGTCACATGTATTGGAATTTCAATAAAAAGCCTTATGAAATTCATACCAAATTTTTAAGAACGTGCGAAATTTTTATAACAAACATAATTTCTCTCTTCTGTGTAATTCATGAGTTGTTCGTATGCAAACTATTAGAGTGAGAGATGAAATGTATATTGCAGAGTCATAAACATTGTAACACAGGTATATTTTTCATATTTAACTCTTGAAATGGTGATTTTTATTGCATCCTAAGATTTGCCTTATGACTTTCACTACTGATTTTGCCTTTTACAATTGACATGATATGTTTAACGTGATGCCGTGCGATGGCATAGCTGAACTGAAGATTTATTTCTTTCTAAGCTGATGGGGTCTGATATAGCATAACTCTGTATATCTTTACATTGAAAATTGATTGCGCAGCTATAAAAAAATAAGGAATGTCCATTATGAATTTTGAATCTGAAATTAACTTCAATTTATCTGTGGACCACATGATCACCATGGGAAGGATAAGTTTATAGGTTAGGGTAGGCTACGGATGCTATTGACCTGTTGCAGCATTGTATTTGCGCGATGTTTGTCTACCGAATTAGTTCATGGCTTTGTCTTACGAGAACTCACTTCTGACTTAAAGTTGCTTCGGTTATGGCTAAGCTATACATACACATAGCTGCATATGCAGCTCAGACAAAGACGAAACAAACAAAAAACCGGTGCCGGTCGGAACGGATCGACGGCACGGTCTGATGTGGGGCAACCTTTTGTCCTGGTTTCTCATATTGTCTAAAGCAGTGCAAACGATTTTTTTTTGTGTTTATTTATTTATTTAGGTATAATCAACAGACACAATATGGTCCTAATGAGAATTTCTAGTAATATATAAAAAATTTCCAAGTATCCTACTGTGTGATAGATTGAAGTCAAATCCTGACGAAACGCGGTTGAATGATCTCTGCAAGCCAATAATAGCATTGTTAGCAACGTTGTTAGTTCGTCGTAAAGGAAGTCGAAGAAATGCACTGTTGCGAAGAGCCCGGGGTCGGACGTTGATATTAATTTCGCGGAGCAAAGCAGGGCAGTCAATCCTATCGGTCAGAACATCTGCTATCAATAAAGTACGTGCAACATCTCGACGAACTTGTAGTGTATCGAGACCGATTAATAACCCGCGACTTACGTAGCTTGGTAGTTGGTGAGGATTGTTCCACGGTATGCGCCGTAGGGCGAAGCGAATGAATCTGCGTTGTATCGATTCGATTCTATGAGCTCCGTTTATGTAGTGAGGGTTCCAAACGACAGAACAGTAGGGTAACAGAGGTATTTTGGCCCGCTTTAGGATCGATTTTATTTTGGCCCACTTTGTAAAAATATCCACCAAATGTTTTAATATCTTTGGAAAATTCTTCCGCAATAGGTAATTTAATGTGATTAGCTTCAAACTGAAGCAACATGGGTTACCTAAGATCGATTGAATCCATATAGTTTGTTAGGTGGGCCAAAATATATGAAGTGGCCAAAATACTTCTGTTAGCCTACTCCAAGGATGAACGAACGAGCGAGCAAAACAGAGATTTTAAACAGTGCACGTCTGTAAAATGTTTAGCCATCCTCATTACAAATCCTAGGTTGCGAGAAGCTTTAGACACGATATAGCTGATGTGTTGCTTGAATGTCAGTTGCTCATCGAGAAAGACACCAAGGTCTTTAACACACGTCGTTCTGACTATCGGGGATCCTTCCAGAAAGTAATCAAAATGAAATGGCACTTTCTTCTTCGAGAACGTGATGGTCGAGCATTTGTTAGGATTCAATTTCATACGGTTTACTTTACACCACTCGGCGAAGCTCAACAACTGTCGTTGAAGAAAACCTTCATCTTCTGGGCTTCGAATGTAATAGTAGATCTTAACGTCATCGGTAAACGATAGACGAGAGCCCTCTAGAGTAAAGTTGACGTCGTTGAAATACAGTAAAAATATTAAAGGCCCGAGATGACTACCCTGCGGAATTCCGGACGAAGTATAAACTTATTGGAAACGTGATCGCCGATTTTCACTGCTAAACGACGATCTACAAGATATGACTGCAGCCACCGAAGGATGTTAGAGCCGAATCCAAGTCTTTCCAATTTAGCAATTGTTATATTGTGATTTATTATATCAAAGCCAGCAGAGAGATCGGTGTAAATAGCGTCTGTTTGTAAGCCTTTTGGCATACCATCAGTCACGTAGCACATGAATGACAATAGGTTGGTGGTTGTGGAGCGCTTGGGCATAAAACCATGTTGAGTGTCAACAATATATTGCTTGCAGTGGTTGAAAATCGGTACCAGAATAACCTTTTCAAACAGTTTAGGAACTGCACTAAGCGATGTGATGCCACGGTAATTGTTCACGTCTTTTTTGTCACCTTTCTTATACACTGGGAACATAAAAGAAGATTCCCATAAGTTGGGAAAAACTTCTTTAGAGAGTGACATCCGATATAGTCGACAAAGGGGAGCAATTACACCAGCCGAGCAATTTTTCAATATAACTGCCGGTAAGCCGTCAGGGCCAGAGGAGGTAGACGACTTCATGCAAGCGATTGCCGTCCGAATCGAATCCTCGTCAATATGAATGAGATTTAAAGAATTATTAGATTCTGGAACGTTGAGCGCGGCGAGTGTAATTTGTTGCGGGCTTAAGGTTTCGTTTGTAAAGGCACGAGAAAATTTTTCCGAAAAAAGCTGGCAGATTTCCCGCTTACACGAACCAGTAAACTCTCCAAACTTCATTATAGAAGGTAACTCAGACTCCTTCCTTTGCTCGTTCACGTGTTTCCAAAAAGACTTCGGATTGGATTTCAATTTCCGTTGTACATTTTTCAAGTAGTTGACATGACAACGCTTGACAGTTTTCTTGTATAATTGATTGATCTGGACATATGTATTGATTACGCAGTGTGTATCCTCCATGTTTTGAATACCGTTTTAGGGCGGCTCTTTTAGTCGTTTTCAGTTGTCTCACTACGGTGGTCTGCCATGGTGGATGCAGAGACAGCCGTTTGGATCGTTTTGGTACAAAGAAGTCAATCGCGTAGCTCATGACGTTAGAGAACGTTTGTACAGCAGCGTTGACATCATCATTGTCGAGAATTTCCTCCCAGTCAATATGTATTAGAAAGTCGGTCATTTTAGTGTAGTCAGTTTTATTAAAATTATAGCTGATGATGTCGGTCGTATTGTAGCCATCTGGTGGAAGATTAGAGTTAAGCACAATATGAAGTGGCGGGTGATGTCGAACAGATTTGACCAAAGGAAACGGTGAGGCATTAATTATAGGTGCAACATCTGCTCTGCTCGAGAAGCATAGATCCAGCATTCGGTCGTTTTCGTTGGCAACAGGATTCGATTGGCGAAGTAAGTTCACACTATAACCGTCGAGCAAGGTCGTAATGCCAACATGGAATGTTGAAAGCGTCGGATCAGCGAAAAAGAATCCACCGGAAGTTCCTTGCCATTTGATTCCGGGAAAATTGAAGTCTCCAACGATTAAAATTTCGTCGATTGGACGCGCGTGAGTTGAAAAAAATTTCATGAAGGGACTCTAAGTGAGCATTGATTAGAGCAAGATCGCGACATCGATCAGGTGGAAGATAGACTACGCAGAGGAACTTACTTATTGAACTTTTTATCTATTTCAGTCATTTCCATGTAAATAAAATTCACATATGGAAAAATAAACAATATATAAATTTGTAATATCACAGAAAACATACATACAGGCTCGCATATGAACTGTGTAAAATTTTGAATTGGCTGCATGCACTTGCAGTTGTCACCGCGATTTACACTATTTTGGATGCCACATTAATAATTCATATCACTGTTGGGTAAAATTACAAGTTTATTTTTGTTTTATTCCAATCAAATTCACGTGCAATTTAAACGACATGGAAATGAAGTTGTCTTTTACACTTATGGAAATCGTGTAAGAAGTTTTCGAATTGTTATTGGAATATTTCTATAACCCAGCGTATTAAGGGCTGAGGACACTGCCGTAAAGTGGTAGGTTTTATGCTATTTTCCCGTTTCAAATTAAATTTTCTTGTAAACAGTGCAGAATATAGCAAAACCCACCATACAATGTCTTCGAAATTTAGTTGAGAATATTCTGTGAAATTTTCAGAATGATTCATTGAGTTGAGCAGTCGTGTTGTATTTTTTTCTGACTGAAGAACTGCTGAAAATTGGAACGCTCGGAAATGCATACCTCTACTTGTTCATCGAATATCTTGGCTTTGAAGGCTTGTATCATAAATCTACCGTGACAAAGTCTAGATAATTTAGTTTAGATGCGATTAGTACATAAAAACATATATGTTATCGCGATAAAATTAAAGTCTTGTATTTTTCTGTGAAACAAAGTCAGTTTCAATGCATCCACCTTTGTTTTTTCTCTTTGGTTTCCTGATAGCATTCTGAAAAAGGAGAGAGAAATAAAATTGGGTCGACAAGGCTGCCAAACACACAGACATTCAATCTTTGTGAAAGTTGAATATTTTTTCATTGTTCATTGGAATCCATGTAATGTCCAACCCATACGATAGATTAATGTGATAAAACTTCTCATCAAAATAATAAAATGTATGCTGGCATCCCGGTACAGTTTGCTCATATACGAGAGAGTGCAAAAGAAATACGATGCGCAAAGGGAATTGAGCGAACCACGTGGTCGATTTAAAACTCAACACGTGGCTCTGTGTCCTCAGACCTTAAGCAAAGACATCATATTAACAAGATATCCAGCTCTCACATTTCCCGAACAAAACATTGGCAACATACTTTTTTGCGTGCATGGTGCCCTCAGGCGAGTCCGCATCGAATCTCGTACATAGAAGTAGGGGAGAGAAATGTCAAATTCGTGCGCACCAAAACAGCAGCACTGCGCACTCATACAATTGACATGATATGTTGAATGTGATGCCGTGCGATGGCGTTGCTGAATTGAAGATTGAGATCGCTTCAAGCTGACAGGGTCTGCCTTAAGTATAGCTAGCGCAAAAGAGTGAAGATATACAAAAGGAGGACGGATACAGCGGAATCCGATTCCCAAACCCGAACATAAGGTCATAAATGTTCTGGCCCGAAGAGGTGAATTGCCTTAAGGTTAAAAACTCTATAATCGAATCGAAATAAAATGCCCGATTCATTTTACCACGCCATCGCATCGGGATTACGTCGGATTGATAATGTCTTGTTTAGTATCTCTTCATCTTTTTCGCTAACGATACATAATGTAAGTGGAAAGCTTTTTCAGGTTGACGATTGATGCTCAATCGGTCGGATAATTGGGCCGATGATCGGAACAATGCAGGTCGTCAAAATCAACTGGATGGGAATAAGCAAAAGATTTCTGTTATCATTTCGGAACGTAAAGAAACGATTTGAAATATCGCGGCAAATTGTCTAGCAGGTAGCAGTAGTGTGCTCCTTGTTCAAACGCATGGCAAATTTGAAATATACACAGGTTTTTGAAAAAAAATATTCAAGCCAGTATATCTGCTATCTGTGGTAATATAAAAAGATACTTATCTGAAGCAAAGACATCATATTAACAAGACATCCAGCTCTCACATTTCCCGGACAAATCATTGGCAACATCCTCTTTTGCGAGCATGACGACCTCAGGCGAGTCCGCATCGAAGCTCGCACCAGACCCTGTCAGCTTGGAGCGAAATCAATCTTCAGTTCAGCAACGCCATAGCACGGTGTCACATTCAACATATCATGTCAATTGTATGGGTGCGCAGTGCTGCTATTTTGGCGCGCACGATTTTGACATTTCTCTTCCCTACTTCTGTGTACGAGATTCGATGCAAACTCGCCATGCTCGCAAAAATGTTGTTGCCAATGATTTGTTCGGGAAATGTGAAAGCTGGATATCTTGTTAATATGATGTATTTGCTCGTACATAGGAGAGAGAAATGTCAAATTCGTGCGCGCCAAAACAGCAGCACTGTGTGCTTATACAATTCTCGGTTAATTTGTCAAAAGTGCGTATAAGCAAGTGACAGTTTCTCTTTGTTTACTTTCTCTTCTATTAATTACCAAACGGTTTCTACGTTTATCACTCAACTCTTTGCATGAAATGATACCCGAAACTTTCGACTTTAAAACAGAGTTGTAAAAAATCAAAGAAAATCTTTTTAATGACATCCCAATAATCGAAATAGAGAGTGATTAAAGAGAAACTGTCACTTGCTTATAAGCCCTAATGAAAAATCAATGGCGTTGTTGAACTGAAGATTGATTTCGCTCCAAGCTGACAGGGTCTGTCTGAAGGCAGACCCTTCTTCCTCTTTTTATCTGTTTGGTTGGAAAGGTATACCGAAGAAAATAAACTTAATAATTTCATAAGTTGTGACTTATGAACCAGCACAATTTTGATTTCATTGAAAACTTATGCATTGAGTAAGCACACATATGAGCTTTATAAGCATTACTTATGAAATTCATATCAATGACATTTGCATTCCTTAAAACACAATTTATGATTTTTATAATAGTCTACCTTGTGAAAATGTCATTCCTTATAAGAACAGTCAAACCATAAAAAAGGAAAACGAAGGCACCGTTGTTTTGCTTCAAAACTTTGTGCAAAGCGCACCATCTGAAGCCTGGAAAACATTTGTTCATAATTCGAAATTACAATTGAAAGAGTTGATCGCCTGTGGAGATGAAGAAATAAATTCGTTAGCTTCAAAATATCCCGTTATTTCAACACACCTTGTTTATGCATGACACAGTAATTAGAAAATATTGCGTTTGTGGAAAAAGATAACATCCAGAAATCGGAAGCTTTTGTTAATTCGGACTCGTTTTCACATGACATAAATATATCCGTTGGAACTGGATAGATTTCTAAAAAATCGCAATATATAAAAATTCATCATTTGCTATCCACGAAATAGGTAATTATTATCTATTCATACCAAATGAAAATTTTTTGTTGTAGGTAAGTGCTTTTTTACTGATAAATAATGTAAAGATATAAACAATGAAAAGAATAAATTCTGCGTCATGAAAATTTTAAGGGGTTTTTAGTTATATATATATATATATATATATATATATATATATATATATATATATATATATATATATATATATATATATATATATATATATATATATATATATATATATATATATATATATATATATACATATATATATATATATATATATATATATATATATATATATATATATATATATATATATATATATATATATATATATATATATATATATATATATATATATATATATATATATATATATATATATATATATATATATATATATATATATATATATATATATATATACATATATATATATATATATATATATAACCATAAGATAGTAGCGATGAATTTCATTAGTAGGGGTTATGCAATATGTAAATAACTTATTACATTCATATTTACATTTCTATATTAATCATAAATCTACCTAACGAACTTAATAAGTATGATTTATGAAATCCATAAGTGCCCAATGAAAAATTTTTTCTGAAGATCATAAGATTGACTTATGATTTCCATATGGGAAACTTGTAGCGGAATATCATAAGCGTTTCTTATGGAATTCAATAACTTTTTTGCGTCCGTGTAACAATGCCCTTACATCCATCGGTCTCGTTCACAGTCAGATGGACTTTACTGTTTTTGACTACCGATGGTATTTCGTAGCGTCACATTGTCGAGCCATTACAACACGAAAATTTTTTCTATCGTTCTCGCGAATTACTCGAACTTCTAACGCACTGTCGTGCTCACACGTTGAGAGCTCCACCGAAAGTCTAAGGCAGATGCTATCAGCTTTGAGAGAACTCAATCTTCAGTTCAGTTACGTCATCGCACGGCATTACATTGAACATATGTTAGTTGTGTGGGAGCACAGTGCTGCTTTTCCCTACTTCGATCGTCCCACGACAGAAGGGCCTAACTGCAAATGAGAGCCTCTTTTTTGTTTACTTTTTCTTTTGATTATTACGAAGCCATTACTGTTTGTAGTTTTAACTTAAATGTTGAATAAAAAAGTAAACAAAGAGAAACTGTCATTTGCAGTTGGGCCCTTTTGTCGTGGGACATAGAAAATTTCAAATATTCACAGGTTTTTGAAAATTTTTAATTCGAGCCAGTATATCTGCTATCTGTGGTAATCGCCCTTATTCTGAATAACGTCCTATTGGTTTTTCGATCGAATATGGTTCGGTCGAATCCTAGCTACCTTTGATTTTGCTAGCGTTATTAGGAATATTAATGAAAAAAAAACGATACGTCGTTATTCAGAATAAGGGCGAATATAAAAAGACTTGTATGTACGAAACTTGATGCGAACTCGCCTGAGGGTGCCATGCTCGTAAAAAGTATGTTGCTTGCGATTTGTTCGTGAAATGTCAGAGCCTGATATCTTGATAATAAGATGACTTTGCTGAAGGTTAAAGTCGTGTTATTCCGACAGCTATTTCTGTATTTGCTTTGAAATTCATTGTCACAACCAATTCATTCATTAATGTCCATATGAAATAAAAAAATAAAAATGTGTAAGTGTATATAAAACTGACATACTACAAATCCGAAAGAAGGAACAAAAAGACACCGAAAACACCGTGTTAAAATATTTGATGATGACTACAATTCCAACTAACCCATAAATCAGAGGATGATCATCACTTGAGTACAGGGAGAATAACACACTGAGATTGGGAACTGGAAGTCGAATACAAAAACAATTTATGGTCATATATGAACAGTGATGTTGCATGACAGCGAAACATTGTTGATGGGATTAGGGTTTGAATCAACATATATGTATCAGTTATTTAATTTTAGAATTAAGTAATTTGTTAAAGTAACATTTTTTCATGCAATAATTCATGTTTTTTTCAGTGGTTGTATTTGATGCCCGTTAAAAAACAGCTGCAGCAAATCTCTTAATTACCAATACAGTAAGATGATTTTATAAATCCTAATAAATGTAAGTAAACGTAGCATATTGTTTCATTTCTTCCCAAAAAAAAGGCGGGTGGGTAATTCCAGAGACATAATTGGATGTTGTGAATACGAAAACAACTGACATGTTCCTTAACACTTCCGAATATCAATTGTATGAATTATGCAAGCATTCCCCTTTTTCACAAACAAAGAAGGCTTCACTTGATCTCGATTACTGTGAATTTCACACAGCGAAAAATGCACAAATCTAATCAAACTGTTCTTGATTTGCACTAAACTGAGGATAATTACCTTCGATTTGCGAACAACAAATCCTAATAGTTCTTTAGAAAACTTTTAGAGCCATTCAAACGGCTGATATTGTGTAATGCTCTCCATCGTTGTTTTTTCCCAATGCTAATGACTGGCAGCTGTGACGTAATCGCTCTTGTCGAAAGCTAAACTAGATGTGCAGACGACACAAAACACATCTGCTCGCAGTGGCGATAGAATCCAAACTGATTCAATTTTTGCATAAATATCTGTTTATTAATCTTATATTTTGTGTATTACATCAACATTTTACAGTACAAGTGTTTTGACCCTTCGGCCTTTCATCTTTGTTGTTCATACGATTCGTTAATAATAATAGGTGTTTTAGTTACTCTTGTTTCACATACTAATGTTTAATCATAATATTTATTTTAATTATTAATAAAATATATACCTACTTATAACTATCCCTAACCTAATACGTACAAATTTTGAATTATTTGTATTTCAGAGATTGAGCACCTCTCTTCAAATTTCGTGCAGTATTGTTCGAATTTTTGTTCTAGTATATCCAGGGAGGCCATCTCATGTACTTCACTAGTCCTTGTCCAAGGGGGTAGATTTAGAATCATCTTTAAGATCTTACTTTGAATGCGCTGAAGCCTAAGTTTGTGTGTTCGTGCACAACCCCGCCAAACGGGGACTGCGTATTCAATTGCGGGGTAGATGATTTGTTTATAGACAGCCATCTGATTCTTCAGGCATAGTTTAGATGTTCTACAAAACAGCGGATACAGAGACCTAATGAGTATGCTGCATTTTTGAACGATTTTGTCAACATGTGACCTGAATATCAGATGTCTGTCAAAGATGAGTCCTAGATAGATAACTTCGTCGGACCATTGGATGACCTCATCACCGAATCGTATTCGGCATTCGTCTGATGGAACAAGTTTTGGAGATCTTGAATGTGGAAACAAGATGACCTGAGTTTTTGCTGCATTGATCACAATTTTCCAGCTTGTAAAATATTCAGTTAGAGCGTCCAGACCTGTCTGTAGTTTATTCTTCAGAGCATTAATAACACGACCTTTGTAAAGAATGGCAGTATCATCAGCAAATTGTGATAGAACACCACCACCCGGAAGAGGTGGGATGTCTGATGTAAAAATGTTGTATAGAATAGGACCTAGGATACTTCCCTGGGGTACACCAGCAGGAATAGTAAATCTTTCTGAAAGTGCATTATTCAGAGAAACCTGGAATGCTCTATCTGCAAGATAATTTTTGATAATTTTAATAAGATACATGGGAAAATTATACCGATGCAGTTTAAACACCAGGCCATCGTGCCACACATTATCGAATGCCTTTTCAATATCCAATATTGCCATGGCAGTCGTTTTGGACATTGATTTGTTTTGCTGGATGACGTTGTTAACCCTTGTGAGTTGGTGGATGGTGGATCTTCCTTTCCGGAACCCAAACTGTTCTTCCAGAAATATATCCTGTTCATCTGCGAAAGCCAGAATTCGCCTTTGTATTGACTTTTCAAACAGCTTGGATAGGGCAGAGAGTAAGCTGATGGGCCGATAGCTATTGGAAAAGGAAGGATCTTTCCCCGGTTTCAAAACTGGGATAACTTTAGCTAACTTCCACTTTGAAGGGAAATAACCAAGCTCCCAGCACCTGTTAAAAATTTTAGCTAAGAAGACAAATGAGCGAATACTCAATTGTTTCAGCTCAATGTTGAATGTGTTGTCGAAACCGGGGGCCTTAATATTTTTGGATTTTTTCACAATAGCCATCAGCTCATTCGCAGTGACTCTACTTTCCTCAGGAACCAAGCTGTTTGATTGGTCAACCTCAGCAACGGCTCTTTCATGTGGACTAACAATGTTTAGTCCTAAATTGTGAGAACACACAAACTGCTGGCCTAGCGCATTTGCCTTCTCTACTGGTGTGATTAAAGGTATTCCTTCAGCTGCGTCCTGGGGTGACATCAGAGGAGGAATAGGCTTCGGTTTTTTCTTAAGCACCTTCGTTAAGGACCAGAAGGGCTTTGAATGTGGGAGAATTTCTCGAAGCTTTTGCTGGAAGTTCCTGTTGCGAAGCTCAGATATCCTTTCCTGGATTATCCTAGTTAAGATAGCGCTTCGCCGTGGTCTGATCGAAGCGAGACAACTCACTGCTTCCTCTTGCTTTGTCGCCGAAATTTCACCCTAAATTGCAAATTTCTCCAATACTAACCCGATTCACGAAAAATCAAAAACATACGATTGTAGATAAATTATTTTACTATGCATTTGGCGAAAAATATCAGTTAGAAAGCGTTTCTTTCGCGAGATTTCGTGCGAGTTTTGTTGAAAATTTTGTTTTCTTTTTTCTTTTTCTCGCTATAAACAACTCGCATGTGTAGGGATGTGCTACGGTTTTCAACAAAGCGTCAAAGCGTATAACGAGAAATGTTTTTACGCTGCGAAACTAAGGGGATGATAAAAATGAAAACGTGTCGACTAGCTGCATCTTAGCTTATTTGTGACCGATATTGAAAGTTTTATCATCTTTGGAAAGGTACATTCCTTTAGAATAAAATCGGTTATGGATAATGCTAAATAGTGTTGTTATTTCAAAGTTATCATAACAAGTAAATAAACTGTCTTTGATTAACGATATCTCAACGGTTGAAATCATCAAGTACTATTTCTGATCAAACTCTCTTTCACAAATTCAAGCATGATCGGAACCTCCTAATTATTTTGATTATATGATTATATGAAAATCTTCACTTTCTAAGTACTGAATTAGAACAGGTCAATTATTTCTAAGAATTTTCCATGAGCGCTGTTTTGGATATAATTGAGAATTACAATATATTCAATGTTTGAAAAAAAAAGAGCTTCACATTTCTTTTTTTTGACTGCATCAACTGTTGTTATGATGTTGCAATGCAAGATGAATCGTATAAATTATGACTGAAATGTAAATCGAACTCAAGCCAAACAAAGTCTTGATTTTACGTTCCTTTTGTGAATCTTTACCAACCATTGACAATTTCAACAGATTTCCAAGGTGATTTTTAGCGTACAAATTTATACCATGGCTAGTGCTACAATCTTATTGACGCAAAGAAAGCTTTTTATCGGGATTCAACAACTGATTGGGGAGAATATCTGCCGGTCTCATAAGAAACCTGTATATGTTCAGATAACTATAAAAAACTTCGCCCCTCTTAGAGCAGTATTTTCAGTTTCTATAAAAATTGAAACACAGCACACATGGCAATAACAACATCATGACAGTTTGATAGATTCGAATTGAACTTACACATTGGCCAATAAAATGATACTTTATTTTCTCATGACATATATTGTATCCAAACATAATTTGTTTACGAAAAAGTAGCGATGAAAATCATTACTGATTTCTGGTGCTACTGAAACACGAATAGAAATTATTTTACAAAGTAGTAATACTTTCTTACATTTTCTACTCATCTATATTCAACGTTTACGCAGAGAGAACGGACAACGAAAACAAAAGAAATGTTGTTAGCGTCTACCGCATGTGGCATTTTGCACACCCCAATGCATGCGTTGACATTGTGTGCGTGCGAAAGAATAAGGAAAAACTCATTTATTTTTATAACTCGCACGAAATCTTTCGATAAAAACGTTTATCAGGCACAAATTATATACGAATCGAAAGAAAAATTAATTATCTAGAATCGTATGTTCTCGGAATTTCCGTTTTCTTCCCCGTTTTCTCACAATTTTGGGTAAAGTGCATGAAACCCCGGGATAGGCAGCGAACTCCCGTGACCACGGCGAAGCGCTACCTTAAGTTGTTATAAGAAGTCTTCCTATCTAGGATGCCAGTTCGTTGATACTGCCTCCGGTAGATATTTCGAAGTCGGATGAGTTTCTTGGTGACACTGTCGATTTGAAGAGAGGAACTCGGCATATGTTGTACTGGAACCGTCCTATCACGAGCGACTGTGATTGAATGCTGGAAGGAAGATAGGGCCGCATCGATTTCCATCGGGGAATCTAGTGGCAAATCGATATTAATGAGTGACCAACTGGCGATTTGTTGAAATTGGACCCAGTCGGTGCGATAATAGTTCCTCCGAGGTTGAATAGGCACTGTTTCTGGTGAAGATCCCAACGTCAATATTACAGGAAAGTGGTCGAAAGATAACTCGTTGAAGACAATCGGAGAGTTGTCTACGGCGATGTTGCTGATGAATATATCCAAAATGGAATGAACTCTCGATCTGGAAAGTCGCGTTGGTTGATCCGGAGCGATGATGTTGTACTGTCCAGCTTCGTAATCTTCGGCAAGTACGAATCCGTTTCGATTCTGTCTTTTGTTTCCCACAGCTCATGCCGTGCGTTTAGGTCCCCAGCAATGATGAATTTGTTCTGTCGTCGAGTGAGCATAGCCAGATCTCGCTTCAATGATGCACACGTACCATCTCGAAGATTTGTTTGTTTGGGGCAGTACGCTGCAATGAGGATGATGGGTCCCATCGTCGTTGTAATCTCAATTCCGATGGCTTCTATTAGTTGCAATTTAAAGGCTGACATAAGCCTATGCTGAATGGATCGTTTAATTGCAATGGCAACTCCCCCTCCTCTGGTAGTTATCCTGTCGAGCCTGTAAATCCTGTAATTGGAAATAAAAATAGAAATTTCAGGTTTAAGATGAGTTTCAGTTAAAATAGCAATATCGGCATTCTTCTCTTGAAGAAAGTCGGACAATTCAGCAGTTTTGCTCCTGAGTGAGCAAGCATTCCAATTTACTATAACCAACTCATTATATTGCATATTCGATGATGAATTTGCCTAAGGCGTTGATTTGATCTAACCGCGTTCTGCAGTTTCGTAGTTTTGTTGCCATTGTTTCAAAAATGACGATCAGTTGTTCAGCAGAGAATAAGTCACCAGAGTTATCCTTTGCTTGTGGTTGATTATTACCCCATCCAGGTGGGATTTTTGAGGAAGATTCTTTTTGTGATCCAGCGGCTGAATCTTTTGGATTGCTGCGAGGAAGTGGCGGCAAATTCGGAATATCCCTCTTCGGTGGGAGCCGTGGGAAATTAATTTCATCCTTCTGTGGAACATTCTTGCGCGTTGAATGTTTACGGGACGCCTGTTGTCGAATTTTTGTGAACTCAGCACGTTTGGGACTCGATTTGCTAGTAGATGGATGGTCGCCATCACAGTTCGCACATTTTACAGCGATGTCATCTTGTAGGCAATCGTTGGTATTGTGTGGTTCGGCACATTTCCCGCGCCGACTTTTCATGTGGCAATTCCTCGCTCCATGGCCGTAGTTCAAACAGTTCGTGCACCGATGTACCGGTTTATACTATTGCCATTCGATGATTATGTGAAATAACGATTTAATCGTTTTCAGTTGACTCATGGTGATGGAGCCCTTCTCCAGATGAATCAGGTACAGTTGATCTCTAAACTTTTGGTCCGTATTATGTCGTTTCATTTTAAACACCATCATAGGCTTAAGTCCAGCCTCCGACAGTGCCTGCTTTAGTTCGGCTTCCATCATGTCGGGTAGTCCTCGAAGTACAACCTTCATAGGTTTGTTGGCGGCAATATCGTGTGTGAAGTATTCCGCTTTTGTCTGCTTCAGATAACATTCCACTCCTTTGTAGTGGTTCAAAGCCGGAACAGTTATTTTGTAGCCTTCAGTACATAAACGGATTGTTGCCTGTAGTCCTTTGCTGATCAGTGTGTTGCGTAGAGTTGGTGGGAAGCCCTTCAGGTAGAAAGGCGGCATTTTTTCCTTCTTCTGCAGTTTCTCTTCGACATCAACTGGCAGATCAGCATATTGGTTTTTACTCAGCAAACGGTTATTTACCTGTACATCACTTGGCTTCAGACGCTTAGCATCCTTTGGATCCTTCTCGGATCTATGGCGCGTTTTACCCATGGCTTGGGTAGGTAGATATCTGCGAATAAAAAATAAAACAAAATCGAAATTAGTCGTAGTAGGTTATTCGTCTATCCACATCGAGTGTTAGATGACGAATGATTCAATATTTGTTAAGAGATTTCCTTTTATGTGATTTCGTTTGTAGCTTTTTAACTAATGGGCGATCCTAACGGCTATAAAAATAGCCGCATACAGAATTTTAATGTCGACTATTTCATTTCGGATTTGCATAATTTATTGAAAGAAACTATCAATATGCTGTAGGTACTCGTTTCCAGCATTCAGAAGGGTCAAATTGCGTAATTCTCTACGACATTAAACTCTGGAACATTTTTCGCAAAAACAAAGAAGGCTTCACTTGATCTCGATTACTGTAAATTTCACACAGCGAAAAGTGCACAAATCTAACCAAACTGGTCTTGATTTGCACTAAACTGAGGATAATTACCTTCGATTTGCGAACAACAAATCCTAATAGTTCTTTAGAAAACTTTTAGAGCCATTAGAACGGCTGATATTGTGTAATGCTCTCCACCGTTGTTTTTTTCCCCAATGCTAATGACTGGCAGCTGTGACGTAATTGCTCTTGTCGAAAGCGAAACTAGCTGTGCAGACGTCAGTCGGTGTTGAACAGTCGTTCGCACCGCACGCGTATAGCTCTTGGCTCCTGGAATTTTTTTCTGGCTACCTAGAGTTTCATTGATTCAAGGCTTCAGTCTTTTTCAAGGCTACCTGAATCACTAACTAAGTGACTAAGTGATACAAAGAGTGATATTAGAGTGACTAAGTGATACAAAGAGTGATATTAGAGTGACTAAGAAATTAATCAGCCTTTTTTAAGGCTAGCTAGGAGTCTAATCGAAGACTAATTTAGCCTAGTTAATTTAATTTAAAATTTCATTAATTTCAAAAATGCCTGCGTCCAACCGGAAAGGCAACAAGCCTAAGGCTAAAAATAATTCAATACGGAATAAATCACAATCCGTTATTCAACATTTTTCTAATAACATTCACGATCTTATAGAATCTGAATGTAAAAATAAAAGACAACGGACGGATTTCCCTTCCGTTGATCCTATGCCGTCTAACAATATTTACGAGATTCTTCCTGAATCCGATTGTAGCGACATAGAAGAAAATTCTTCAAAAATTCCCAAAATGGACGCTTGTCGTTCTGGGAAGAAACATCAATCTATGCCACCAGTGACGGTGATGATTTCCGACTTCAAAGCATTCCGTACTGAGCTTTCTACTTTTCTCCCGGAAGTAAAAGTCTCATTTCAAATCGGACGAAGAGGAGAATGTCGAGTCTTGGTGGATGGATTGGAAGATTACGAACGTCTTATTCGATATTTGTCCGAAAAACTTCATAAATTTTATTCATATGATATAAAATCAGACAGACCCTTCAAGGCTGTCTTGAAAGGATTATCAAATGATCAAAGTATTGATGAAATTAAAAATGAACTAAAAGAATTGCTTGGTTTTGCCCCTTCCCAAGTAATACTTATGAAAAAAAGAGCGAATGGTACTTCTAAACCACGCTCTGGAATTTCCCATGAACTTTACCTAATACACTTCAATCGAAGTGATGTAAACAATTTGAAAACTTTAGAAAAAGTACGTTTCATTTCCCACATTAAAATTCATTGGGAACATTATAAACGGCATAATCGTATTGCTAACTTAACGCAATGTCGTCGTTGCCAAGGCTTCGGTCATGGAACCAAAAATTGTCATATGGATATACGGTGTTTGAATTGTGGTAAATCGCATTCGAAAGACGTTTGTCCAATGAATGAAACCACTGATAAATTTTCATGTTCAAATTGCAATGGAAATCATAAATCCAATTATTTGAAATGTCCTGTCAGGGAAAAAATTTTAAACGCTCGTTCGCTTAGACAACAAGTCAAATCAACGACCTTAAATTTACAGAATATACCTGAAAATTCTTCTAAGGCACCTGCCAATTCGTCTTCTAACGAAAACAATTTATTGACAGGTAGATCGACCTCGTCATCATCTTCTTCTAATGTCAGTTATGCTGGTATATTAGGTAGAAATCTATCTCCTATTTCTTCTAATGTAAATAATCAAAACACAGGACCGCCTTGCAGTTCTTCTTCTAACGAAAACAATTTATTAATAGGTAGACCGGCCAAATCATCTTCTTCTAATGGCAGTCTACCTACAAATATTCCTTCAATGCCATTCGCTTCTTTAAATGAAGTCGATTTAGGCGATATAACTGAAAATAAAATGATCTACCTACAAGATCAACTTTTTCAAATGATCATCCAAATGCATTCGACTTCATCACTTTTTGAAGCATTTCAAATCGGATGGAAATTTGCAAATAATATTATAATGAATTTAAAATTTAACAGTGATGTTAAATAATTATTTGAATATTTTAAATTGGAATGCTCGATCTTTGAAATCGAGTGAAGATGAATTTTATAATTTTCTCAAAGTTCACAAAATTCATATTGCCATTGTGACAAAAACTTTTCTTAAACCAAATGTAAAATTGAAAAGTAATCCACATTATGTGGTTCATCGATTTGACAGGTTTACTGGAATGGGTGGTGGAGTTGCCATTTTTGTCCAACGGCAAATTAAACATCGAATTTTACCTTCTTTCAATACTAAAGTTATTGAAAGCTTGGGAATCGAAGTTGAAACCATTCATGGAATTTATTTCATCGCTGGAGCATATTTGCCATTCCAATGCACCGGCGAACAATTAAATTTCTTTAAAGGCGATTTGCAAAAACTTACAAGATATCGATCGAAATTTTTCGTAATAGGGGACTTAAATGCTAAGCATGTCCAGTGGAATTGTAGGCAAAATAACAGTAAAGGTAAAATACTTCATAATCAACTCTCAGCTGGTTACTTTACAGTTCTTCATCCCAGTAATCCTACTTGTTTCTCTTCCGTGAAAAACCCGTCTACAATTGATCTGGTTCTAACAGATCAAAGTCACATTTGTAGTGAACCGATTACTCATGCTGATTTTGACTCAGATCATCTTCCTGTAACATTCAGACTTTCCAACGAAGCTATAATTAATCCAATTAGTTCTATTTTCAACTATCATAGAGCTAATTGGTTGGATTACAGATCTCACATTGAAAATCATGTGGATCATGAAACTATTTTAGAAAATTCTGCGGACATCGACACAGCAATTGATAATTTGAATCATTATATTATCGAAGCTAGAAATCTTTCAGTTCCCAAAGCTCAAACTAAATTAAATTCTCCTATCATCGATGACAATCTTCAACTGCTCATTCGGTTGAAGAATGTTCGTCGACGACAATATCAACGTTCTCGTGATCCTGCTATGAAAAACATAGTTAAGGATTTACAAAAAGAAATTAAACATAGATTTACGCTTTTGCGAAATGAAAATTTCGCTAAAGAAGTTGAACAAATTAAACCATATTCTAAACCTTTCTGGAAACTTTCTAAGGTTCTTAAGAAACCTCAGAAACCAATTCCTGCTCTCAAGGAAGGAAATCAAATACTTCTTACAAATGGTGAAAAAGCTCAAAAACTTGCTCAGCAGTTCGAGAGTGTCCACAATTTTAATTTAAACGTTGTGAGTCCTATTGAAAATGAAGTCTCACTGAAGTATGATCATATTTCAACCCAAGTGTTATCACACGATGACATTATTGAGACGAATTTTGATGAAATTAAATCAATTATTAGGAAACTCAAAAACATGAAGGCTCCTGGTAATGATGGAATTTTTAATATTCTTATTAAAAATCTTCCCGATGTTGCCTTGAGACTCCTGGTTAAAATTTTCAACAAGTGTTTTTCATTAGCTTACTTCCCAAAAAGATGGAAAAACGCTAAAGTAATTCCTATCCTAAAACCTGATAAAAACCCAGCAGAAACATCAAGTTATCGCCCAATTAGTTTACTTTCTTCTATCAGTAAACTTTTTGAAAAAATTATCTTGTTAAGAATGATGACTCATATAAATGAGAATTCAATTTTTTTACCAGAGCAGTTTGGATTTCGTCATGAACATTCAACTACTCATCAACTTGTCAGAGTAACGAACATGATAAAATCAAATAAATCTTCTGGGTTATCCACTGGAGTTGCTTTTCTAGACATAGAAAAAGCATTCGACAGTGTTTGGCACAAAGGTTTAATAGCAAAAATGTCTGATTTCCAGTTTCCTATTTATTTGATCAAAATGATTCAAAATTATTTAACTGATCGTACTCTTCAGGTTAGCTATCAGAATTGTAAATCTGAATTGCTACCCGTACGAGCCGGTGTTCCGCAGGGTTCGAGTGTAGCTCCAATCTTGTATAATATTTTCACTTCTGATCTTCCAAATCTACCCGTTGGTTGTCAGAAATCGCTATTCTGTGACGACACAAGTCTGTTAGCCACAGGTAGAAATCTAAGAGTGATCTGCAGTCGCCTACAAAGAAGTTTAAATATTTTCAGTGATTATCTGTCAAAATGGAAAATTAAACCAAATGCAGCAAAAACGCAATTAATTATCTTTCCTCACAAGCCAAGAGCTTCTTTTCTAAAACCAAACAATAATCACATTCTCAAATTGAATGGCTTGGAATTGACATGGTCTGATCAAGCTAAATACTTAGGTTTAACGTATGACAAAAAACTCACTTTCAAGGATCACATTGAAGGAATCCAGGCAAAGTGTAATGAATATATTAAATGTTTATATCCTCTTATAAACAGAAATTCTAAGCTCTGTCTAAAAAACAAATTGTTAATTTATAAACAAATTTTCAGACCAGCCATGCTTTATGCGGTACCAATTTGGTCAAGCTGTTGTTCCACCAGGAAGAAAACGCTTCAAAGGATTCAGAATAAAATTCTGAAAATGATTCTGAAGCGTCCTCCCTGGTTTAGTACAAATGAGTTACACAGACTCACAAATATAGAACCATTAGATGTAATGTCACATAATATTATAAGCAAATTCCGACAAAAATCGATGCAATCTTCAATTGAATCGATTCGCTCTCTGTATTAGTTAGTAAGTTAGTATATAAGTTCCTTTTCCCCATTACACAATACAAGTAGGTTTAGAATTTTCCCTACACAAAAATCTCAGAATTGCGGAAGCAAATGATGTCTTCATGGTAATAACCAAATCATATATATATAACAGGGCTGAAAAGTCACCACTTGTGGCTGAACACCCAATTTAAATCTTAATAATTTAATTTTAACTCATATTCCAATAAATAGTTATTAAAAAAAAAAAAAAAAAAAAAAAAAAGCTGTGCAGACGACACAAAACACATCTGCTCGCAGTGGCGATAGAATCCAAACTGATTAAATTTTTGTTAAGAGACTTCCTTTTATGTGATTTCGTTTGTAGCTTTTTCACTAATGGGCGGTCCTAACATCTATTAAAATAGCCGCATACAGAATTTAAATGTCGATTATTTCATTTCGGATTTGCATAATTTATTGAAAGAAACTATCAGGATGCTGTACGGGATTCATTCCTGCCTTTCAGAAAGACCAAATTGTGGAACTCACTATACGATATTAAACACTGTTCGGAACATTTTTCTCGAACGATTTGTTGTATAGCAGCAGATATTTTGTTCTCTTCCTCAGAACGCGTTCTGATTGGCTGGTGTTGACATGGGTAAAATGAGACAGGTTTTTCAATAGTGTACTATTGAAATACTTCAACGCTTTTGCTATACACGCTTAAATTGAAAAATTTCGATTCTATTGGTAGTTAGATTATTTAAATCCTTTCACAGATCACTGAGGTATGAGCAAACGCGCCTTATGAATTATCCTCTTTGATACGTTTATACCAAACATTTCAGAAAAGTTTAATTTTGAATTATTCGAGACTATGTCACAAAACTGAAAATTTCATCATAAAATTGTGATCATATTTCCGATGGCATGTCGCAAGAATTATGTTGATGCATTAGATACAACAATAGATATTCACGATCAAAAACTTATCAGTCTCTTAGAGGGTAAATTTTGAAAAGGCACCCCATAGTAAAGTAAGTCGTATTCACGACAAAAGACCCGAGTAAAGTCTAACATCAAGATGAGAACAAATTGAAATCTGATTATGATCCTAAAAAAAAATCCTAATATGATATCGACTCAGCAAATTTTCAATTAATATCACATTATGTTATCATTTTGCTGTTTAAAGGCAAAAGTTTAGTGAAACTCAAAAAATGAAAATATTAAAATCAACAACTTAGTGAATCCATTGCAATAGAGCAAATTTCAAATGGCAGCACAAAAATACAAAGTTAAGTTTCAATGGAAGAATTATTCCTTCAATCCTTAGTTGCCTTTTACAAAAATGCTTTGACTTCCTGCCGAGATCCTGCAGTTGACCGCAACCATAACCGCGAAGAAATATTTTTTCAACATTTTTTCAGCTTTTACGCAAATAATGCTCCTTCATTTTAACCACGAGAATATTGGTGTCAAACCACACGTCTGGGTGGCATTAGATAAATTGGCGATAATCGGTACCACGTTTGTCTGAAGCAGGTCAATCTGAATAGTGGCTTTGGGATTCCCATCTCGCTGATCGTCTGCCGTAGAAGGAGTTTATTTCAGAATTTGAAATGAGAAATATATTTGACGTTATCGATTTCCTTCTAGATACGTTAAGTATCCGATCCTGTAACAATTTTAGCGTTCAGTTTTAAAAAAATGTTTCGATATTTGTAATCATACGACGTCGCGAAGTTCATTCCAAAGTTTTTAAACCATTATTTTCAGTGCATCCAGAAATCGGGGACCTGGATGGCGAAAATAATCTACTCGCCAAACCCGTTCTGAAAATACCCATAACTTTATATCCAACAGTATGGAAAATTCATTGTTTACAAAGTTCGAACATCGAACATTGAATGTCTCTGATTTCAGAACCTAGAGCTAATTCTTAATAATACTTTAGTGGTTTAGAGGAGCCACCAAGAAAATATATGTTTAATTTGTATATTCCTAAGTAGTCCACAAACTGTGTTGAAGACATTCTTCAAAACAATTCTCATTTCTTGTTCTAAATGATTAGAACTTCATACATGATTGTATACGCTCGATACTATGAGAAGTATTTTATCAATCATCTAATAGATCTTGGAACTTTAATACACTTTTCTAAAGAAACCGTCTAACTAAATCTTTATAATTTTGAGTCACAGGACTAATTCTGCAAAAGATGATTCTAAATTAAAAGTCTACACAAGAACTAATAATTTACTGAAGAGATTCTGGTTCAATCTGTGGTCAGAAGCGAGATAATCGTTCATTGTCCCAATTAGTCGAAAAAACCAATGATCTAGGATACCTTATTGCCGGATTCCTAATTCACGTTCCCTGTGTTGTAGAAGACTTCACTGTAAAACGTCTTCAGAGCCTTTAAATTCGTATTTCAAAGTGATTACATGTGCGAGTCGTGTGATATCAAGTAGATAACTCAATTTAAAGTTATAATGTTTGAATGCTACAGCTTTGGATATGAGAAGGACAAAGAGAACATTTTCATACTGTGCTCAAATAGCCACACTTCTATTCACAGTCGATGCGGGATGGAAGCGACGCAACGAGTGTGCATTGACAGAAACTACCTGTATATAATTTGGTGAAACAACACTGCTGTCATATGACCGAACATTTTCCGTCTACTTATAGCTAGCGCTTACAGTCCATAGCAATCGCAAAAAGTTCGCAATCACATCACTTAAGTTCGAAACCGGATTCTCTCCGCGGTAGTGTTGGGGATCTTTTTTCTTGTTTGCGACTAATGGAGATTGCATACAATCTTTTTTTCTTGCTTTCGAGTAATATCGCCTACATGTATACTATCCCGGATCTTTTTTGGGTGTTCTATTTTTAGATTATGCTCGTGACGTGTCATTTCGAGAAAATCGACATCATATTAAGTTTTAAATGTGCTTTCACTGAGAGCAAAACTAGTTTCCAGTTTGATGTCACGCAGCATTTTTTTGTTTTCGATTTTGATCTTTTAACCGTTAAAACGACCAAAACGATAGCAAATTAAGTAATCGTTATATACGAACAGTACAACATCAAATTGAGTTTTCTTTTTAATCTCACACTCTACTCGGGGAACCTGTAGTTCGATCTAACATGGTGTGCGCTGCGTTAGGTTATTGACATCGTCATGTAATCTGTTGATGTTGAAATAATAATTGTCCAGGAAATGATATTTGGAATTGATACCTTTCCAGTCCAGATTAAACAACTCAACAGTATTATAGTCACCACTGTTGACCACCAACGTTGCTGTATCGTCTGGGGTCGATCACGGGTGTTATTGGGATAGGGACGGTAATTTAACTAAGCAAAATGAAACCACTGAGCTTAGGTAGAAACGTGATCACTGATATAAGTCAACTTTATTTCTTCTGAACTATCTTTTTCGATGCGGTACGTGTGACCGGTCAGTTTGGCAGGTAGAAAAGAAGAGAACCAAGGTACCAAGTATCAAAGGCTATTAGAGATATAACGAGCGTGAGAAAATCAGCTAATAGTATTGCCAACAACGGCTTAGATTGGGGCGCGTTCACGAACAATTTTAGGTGGATTCTGATTTGAATTCAAATTAAACTAAATCTAACATGACCGGCCACCTGAAATTAACAATTTCACTAATAACTTAAATCTAACAATATTTCATTCAGTATAATTCATTCATATTTTAAACAATGCGAATCCGGGAGATGTTGAGTGTGCTTTGCGTTGACTTCTTCATCTTCGTCGAAGGTATCAGGTAACAGGCAAACCTTAGATGCAGGGCGTTTGAACGTCCCAGATGATGTGCGAAGAACCACAACTCGTGTAACATCGTCTTGCCCAGGAATAATTTCCTGAATGACAGCTAATGGCCAGCGATTCGGGGGCATCAGCTGGTCTTGAAGAATCACCACCTGGCCAACCTTGAGATCAATCTTCGTCGGGTCTACTCTAGCTTGTTGTTGAAGTTCTTTCAGGTACTCGCTGCTCCAGCGGAACCAAAATTGTTGCACCTTCTGCTGGATAAGCTGAAATCGGTTCAATCGATTCATCGGCACATCTCTCCAATCGGTATCAGGAATAGCTTGAAGTGAAATTCCGATAAGGAAATGTCCTGGAGTTAGAACCTGTAGATCATTAGGATCCTGTGACAGCGGAACAAGCGGCCGAGAGTTCATGCAACTCTCTATCTGGGTCAAAATTGTCACCAAGTCCTCGTAAACCAAGACACTGTTACCTAATTGACGCACGAGATGTCGTTTGGCAACCTTAACAGCCGCCTCCCAGAGACCACCAAAATTGGGGGCACGCGGGGGTATCATATGCCATGTAACTCCCTCCGTTGCGAGACTAGTAGCGATACGGTGCGTTTCGTTGCGGTTGGTAAGCATTTGATAAAGAGCATGAAGTTCGTTTTTGGCACCTATAAAATTTGTACCATTGTCTGAAAAAATGTGAGCGGGCCGACCTCGCCTAGCCACAAAGCGTCTTAGAGCACACATAAAGGCAGATGTGGATGAATCTCCGACTAGTTCAATGTGCACAGCTTTCGTACTGAAACACACGAACAGGGCAATATAAGCCTTTGTTGGGGTAGCCTTACGATTGATAGTTTTCGTATAAACTGGACCACAATAATCAATCCCAGTGCGAGAAAATGGGCGGCTTGGAGTGACACGAGCATTCGGAAGCTGCCCCATGGGTTGCTTTACGGGTCGTGGATTAGCACGAACACAGCGATAGCAACTACGAATAATACTACGTACAGCTCTTCTTCCATTAATTGGCCAGTATTCATTGCGAACAGTTGATAGTGTAAGTGCCATTCCCCCATGAATCAGTTTAAGGTGAAACGACATCAATAGCAATTTGGTAAAATGATGGAATCCTGGTAGTAATATTGGATGGCGAGTACTGTAAACCTCCTCTGAAAGTCTAAGCCGGCCACCGACTCGAATTAATCCGGAACTGTCTAGAAAAAGGGCTCAACAGTTTCAGACATGATCGTTTTGAAACATGCATACCTTTCTTGAGATGATTAAGTTCTTGCGCAAAGCATTCCTTCTGAACAATCCGTATCAATATCATCTTTGCCTCATCTAACTCATGAATTGAAAGTGTTATGCAAGTTGATCGCTTCCCACCCTTAGAGTTGTTGATAAATCGTAAGCAGTAAGCGATCGCTCGTATCAATCGATGGTAAGTCGAAAAACGGGTTATTAAAGGGTTAGGTGGAGGTATTGAGTGAACTAGAAGAACGGTTCTTTTGCGCTCAAGCTCTTCGTCAGAGTGTGTTAACATTGACCAGTTTTGTTTAGGCCAAATAATGCTTTCCCCCTGCAACCACTGCGGTCCATGCTTCCAGAGATCACTATTCAAAAATTGTTCCACCGTCATACCGCGTGATACTAAATCAGCGGGATTATCTGCACCAGGAACATGAAACCATTTGCAATCATGAGTTACTTCTTGGATATCTGCTACTCTATTCGCTATAAAAGTCTTCCAGGTGTGAGGTGGGGAACTGATCCAATGTAAAACCACAGTTGAATCCGACCAAAAATGAATTGAGGAAAACTTCATATCTAATGCAGAACAAATCTTTGCATAAAGATGTGCTGCTAACTGGGCAGCACATAATTCCAGACGAGGGATGCTGCGACGTTTCAAAGGGGCAACCCTTGATTTTGATGCCAAAAGTTCAACCTTAACTGTTCCCAAAGCATTATACGATCGAGCATAAACACAGGCCCCATATGCTGCTTCTGATGCATCTGCGAAGCAATGTAATTCAGTTCGTCCTTCACAAAAGGCGTATCGGTTGATACGAAACGAAGCCAAAGCAGGTAGTTCCGAAACAAAATCCTTCCATCTATTGCGAACCACATCTGTCACTTCTTCATCCCAATCTAGTGATAACGTCCATAACAATTGAAGAAGCATTTTAGCTCGGATAATAATCGGCGCAATCAAGCCAAGTGGATCATATAGACGAGCTATAGCCGAAAGAATATTTCTTTTGGTAATCGTAGTTGCAACAATATTTGTATTCATATCAAAACGGAATAAATCAGTAATCGGCTCCCAACTGATTCCTAGTGTTTTTATTGCCTCTTCGGGATCGAACGTTCTGCTGGATTCCGTGGCTAAATCATCAGGTGAAATATTCGTTAGAGCATCAGGAATATTCGAACACCATTTCCTTAAACGAAAGTAGGGATGTCGTAATATCGATCGATTAATCGAGTAATCGATTAATAACCCAGATAATCGAGTAATATTTAATCGATTAGCATAAAACTAATATTCGATTGTTGAGCTAATCGAATAGTTAAAAAATTCCCATAGTAATAATCGAATGAATAATCGAGTAATCGATTAATAACCTAGATAATCGAATAAATTACAATCGATTAGTTTCAAAATTATACTCGATTATTAAATAATCGAGTAATTCGAAATTTCCGACATCCCTAAACGAAAGCCGCCCAAACTGAGCAAGCGACTCATCTCTTCTCGCAATTTCTTTGCCCTTTCGACGCTGGATTCACCACTAATGAAGTCATCCATATAAAAATCCTTTCGTAGTGCAGGAACAGCGAGTGTGAAATTTTCACCTTCATCATCGGCGAGCTGCTTTAGAGTTCTGGTGGCTAAAAACGAAAATGGTGCCAAGCCATAGGTTACAGTGTATAGCTCATATTTGGCAACGGCATCACTTTGTCTAAATCTCCATAAAACTCTCTGAATGGGGCAATCATCGGGATGAATGGAAACCTGACGGTACATCTTCTCGATATCCGCCAGTAACGCCACCTTGTGTTTTCGAAATCGTATGACTAAGCTTAAGAGATCGTCTTGAATTACGGGTCCAACCAAAAGGGCATCGTTCAATGAGTGTCCTGTACTAGTTTTTGCCGACCCGTCGAATACACTACGTACTTTAGTTGTTGTACTCGAATCCTTTAGGACGGCATGGTGTGGGAGGTAAAAAACGTTGGGAGGATCAATTTCATTCGATTTTAGCTTGTGCATATGTCCCAAATCTAAAAACTTTGCGATAAAGGCATGGTATTTTTTCTTTAAATCATCATCCTTATCTAATTTCCGTTCCAGGCTTTGAAGCCGTCGGAGTGCGTGAGAATATGATTCACCCACCATATCGGAAAAATTCTCTTTTTTGGGATATTTAACAATATAGCGACCAGTGGAATCTCTCGTTACTGTATTTTTATAAAAATTCTCACAAAATTGTTCGGTTGGGGTGGTGGTAGTCCAATCCAATTCATCTAATTTCCAAAACCTTTCTAAATTGCGATCAATTGACTCTAGGGTAGAGACACAGCAACTTACAATTCGGGTATCATTCCCAAGGTCTGCTTTACCCGAAATAATCCAACCAAAAACACTTTCGATTAATATAGGAGAAGGTGTGCCTAAAGTCATCCTACCACCTTTTAGCATCGTATAGAAGTGTTCGGCTCCGATAATGAGATCCACTCTCCTGGATATATTGAACTCGGGATCGGCAAGTGGGAACTCACTGGGGATGTTCCATTTAACCCTTGATAAGGGAACAGCTGGAAGCTGTGAAGTGAGACTGCGAAGCACCAAACAGTCGATCGGGCATGAGAAATTTCCGATTCTCGATTTAATCACGGTGGACACCGAGCCAGTAACTCGCAAGCTTGATATACCAACACCATAAATAGATTGATCGATACGATGTCTAGGTAGACGGAGTTGCTGACAAAGACGCTTACTTATTAGATTGCATTGCGAACCCGAATCCAGCAACGCTCGGGCCAAATGCCTGCCACCAAACTCATCTGAAATAATTACCACGGCAGTCGATAATAGCACGTTCGTGGATTGAGAATTAGCTGCAGCATTGGATGAAACTGGGATAGATGTCTGCCTTTCATCATTCACTATTGCAAGATTGGCGATGCTGTTTTGAGACTGACGAGAAATCAACGGATGCTGTGTTGGATTTTCATTCGACCTTTCAAAACCTGGATGAAGTAACGTATGATGTCATTTTTGACATAGGCGACAAGAAAAATTCGACGCGCATTTTCGCACGAAATGATCACTTCGGAAACAATTACTGCATATCCGTTTAGTGTTAACCAAATTAAATCGATCCTTCACTGACATCTTCTCGAAAACTGGACATTTGATTAGCAAATGATACTGATTACATGCAAGACATGCGGGTTGCGAGGTTTCTGTAGTGGCGAAGCTGTTAATCCGAGAAGTGGAAGGGCTGTGATGGTTTTGCTTTAATTGCTTTGGAATGACATTTAGTTTACTGTGTTGAGTGGGGGCCGCATCTGCACTAATTAATAATGATTCCATCGTACGGGATTTTTTTGTTAGAAAGTTTATAAGATTTGTATAAGTGGGCTCAACATCGTCGGACACGTACTCCTCCCAATCCTTGAGTGTTCTGTCGTCTAAACGGGAGCTAAGAAGTTGTACTAGCAGACTGCTCCAATGTTGAGTAGGTTCTCCTAATTGCGTTAAAATTTTCACATGACGCTGAAAATCTTCTACCAATGAACGAAGTGCAACTGGGGATTTTGTTGAGACCTTTGTGTGTACCATTAACGATTGCAAGTGTTTCTTCTTCAACAAATACTTGTTTGAATAACGAGACAGGAGGGCTTCCCATGCTACAGCATAATTGTTTACCGTAATCGTCAATGATTCTATCAACTTTAATGCATCTCCTTTCAAAGCAGATCGCAGATATTGGAATTTTTGTATACAGGGTATTTCTGCCGATGAGTGAATTAGTGAAATAAACTAATCATGAAACGTTAACCAGTCGTTTAAATCGCCACTAAACTCTGGTAGTGCTATTGTGGGTAATTTTACACCAACCATATGAGGAACTATTGGACCGACGGGGTTTGACTGAGCTGGCAATGGTGCAGGAGGAGGGAGCTTTGAAACCAAACCACCTTTAACCCGAAAATAAGTCTCTTCTACTTGTGCCCTTATTTCAACATTAGCAGACATAAATTAGATAGTTAGTTGTTTATTTTAGCCCGGTTTTAACCTATCGGTCATTCACCGGGGGGTAATTGAAATTACATTTCATATTGGTCGATCTTCAATTATTTATGATTTATGAAATTCCCATTAGATTTTGATGTTACTGAGCTGGTGATTCTTGTAGCAGTACTTGTTGACAATAGAACGTGGAAAATATCCCCGTCAGTTGAGCCGTGGACTTGAAGCAAAGGAAACGGTCGATATTAAATTTCGTGAAACTTGTTGGCGTCTTTAAGAAAACTGAATAGAGTATTCTCTGCAACTGGATCGTTGGACAGTACGTCCCTGATGGATGACGGAAGTTGGTAGTATTGACGTAAATCTTGAAGTTCGATGCAATCGATAAGAAGGTGTTCAACCGTGTACCTGACTTTGCATGTTGAACAGTATAATGGCGGAGATTTTGAAAAAAGGTGAGAGTGCGATACTCGTGTATGTCCGGTGCGCAAGCGAGATAGTACGCGCTGTTCTACACGTTTGTCACGATCAGTCCATTTCGCAAGGGATCCTTTTATTTTTTGTGTGTGGCCTATTTGGTTCCTCCATGTATGCGTGAAGTGGTCGTTAATTCTTGATGAAAGATGGCGGACTAGATCTACAGAGGGAATTTTCTTATATAGGGTACTTTGAGAAATCCGACCCAAATTGGCTAAACGATCGGCATCTTCATTACCACTAATCCCGCTGTGTCCGGGGATCCAACAGAGAGTAGTATCATTATCACACTGGTTTTCGATGGCCTGGATAAATGGATGACGAGATTTTCCAGTATTAAGAGCGGTGAGAACGGATAGGGAGTCGGATAGAATCAGTGTTGGTTGATTTGATGGCTTCTTAGTAACGGCGTATAATATTGCTGCAGCTTCCGCAGTAAATATTGAGCAGAGAGAGGGCATCTTTAATGCAATTCCATTTTCGATTCCGCTGATTCCTACTCCAACTCGATTGTTAGCACGGGACCCATCGGTGAAGATTTGCATGTGGTAAGGGTAGTGATACATAATCAGTTGTAGGTAGTTAGATCTAGCAATACTAGATGATGAACCAGCTCTCGTTGATTTAGAAAGACACAGGTCGATGTTAGGAGCTCCCTTGTGCCACTCACGTTTGCGGACAGAGTGTAGGCGTGCTAGGGGAGGCATGTTTGAACCGGTGTAGCGGTGGTATATTTCGTTCGCCAATCGGGATAGAAAACATTCGCCGCCTGAAGTTTTTTCCAGGAAACTTATTGAACTTTTGAATAACATGAATGCCACCAACCATTGAAAAGGCAGAATTCCAGCTTCAACGCAGGCAGCACTAGCTGGTGTACTCGGTAGTAGGTTCGACGCAAGACGTACTGATCGGTTATATAAAGGTGCGAGTATGGATATCATACCGCTCCAGTTTTGACATGTTAATTCACTTCCATAAAATATTCGGCTGTTGATCAAAGATCTGCTTACCCCTAACGCAGTTTGACGGTTCCATTTGGGGTGACGGCTACTGATAGTCCGTATGAGCCGTAGACGGCCTTCACAGTCCTTCCTGATATTTTGGAAGTGGGGTAGAAACGATAACTTTCTGTCGATAGTTACTCCGAGAATTTTTGGTTGACGACGAAAAGGAATATTTATATCATCTAACTTAACGGGATTTCCTTCGGCTCGATGATTGGAATTGCAGCAGTGTGAAATGCAACACTTGGAGGCAGATATATTAAATCCTGAAGATTGTGCCCAAGTACTAATGGCGTTGACTGATGCTTGTAATCTACGTCTGATCCGTTTGACACTTTTCCCAGTAACAACTATGATGATATCGTCTGCATACACAAATATGAAAATTCCTTTAGGCAATACAGCAAATAGAGAGTTCATTGCGACTAAGAACAGTGTAACTGCTAAAACTGATCCTTGTGGAACGCCGTTTACTTCCTGGAAAGTTTCAGATTGGCAGCCGTCTATTCCAACCTTAAAACGTCGATCATGAAGGTAATCCTGTATGAATTTTCCCAAATTTCCAGTTATTCCCACTGCTGTAATTGCCGCAGCACACCTTCTCGCCACACTGTATTATAAGCTTTAGCTAGATCTAGTATGGCTAGATCGACGTGTAAATTATCATCTAAGGCTTGGTGTAAAATCTCTCCAAATGATCCTAAATGAATACCGGTTCCCATACCTTGACGGAAAGCAAATTGACGTTGATCAAGTAACCTATTTTCCTCAAGAAAAGCCATTAATCTTCTATTAATGATTCTCTCCATTGTTTTACTGATACAGGGCAGAAGTGAAATTGGGCGAAAGTCTCCAGCCTGTCTTGTTCCTTCACATTTCTTAGGAATTGGAATAACGAGTGCAGTCTTCCAGCTGATAGGTAGTTTACCATTTTCCCACACACCATTCAAGCAATCTAATAGCGCCTTTTTACCTTCTGGAGGCAAGTGGTCTAACAAGGGATAGCCAATTCCATCAATACCTGCTGACTTACCGTGGGCGGTTGAAAGAGCGAAGTTAAGCTCTATCCCTGTGAGGGGTTTATTGAAGATTTGTTCAGAGTCAGGTGGAAATATCGTAGGGGTACTGTCTGCTGTCCTTTTATGCTGAACGAAAGTCGGATGTAGTGCCGAATCTTCAGACAGCGAAGCGAAATATTTGCCCATTTCGTTGGCAATTGTGTATGGATCATTTGTGTGGATACCGTCTATCTCAAGGGTGAATCCGCAATGTCTTCTTTTTCCATTAAGTGCGTTTACCTTCTGCCAGATCTCAGCGGTAGAGGAATTGGGAGTAATTCCATCGAGAAAAGCGTTCCAGCTATTCATTTTTGCATTGGCAATAATCTTGCGAGTACGGTTACGAGCATTGCGGAAATTAGTCGCTCTCTCTTCCTTACGGGGGTCATCGATTGCGGTTTTTTGGAGTAATCGAAGTGCTTTCCGTCTAGATTTTACGGCCACTGCCACACCAGTGAACGGCACGTTTTGGAGGAACACCTGATGTTCTTGGTACACACTGTTTGGCTGTTTCGTTGATAATTTTGCATAAACTTTGTGGGCTGTAAACAGTTCCGTATTCGATCGCAATGGCTATTTTTTCTTGATAACTGTTCCAATCGGCTTGTTGATACAGCCAACGAGAACGGCGGGATGTGGTTTGAGGAGACCAATTGTAGTGTAGAACAATAGGGTGATGGTCACTATTACAAATGTCATTGAGCACCGTCCATCCGCAGTAACTTGCTATGGTATTCGATATAATGGATAGATCTAGAACTGATTTCGTGGTACTCCGCATGAAGGTCGTATTTCCATCATTAAGGACAATAGCGTCATTGTCTTCTATAAGTTTAGCAATTTCTTTCCCACGGCAGTTATCTTTTTTTGATCCCCACATGTGGTGATGGGCGTTAAAATCTCCGAGTAGAAGGAATGGACCTTTGATCTGGTTAATGATTCGTTGTAACTCAATTCCAACGTTTCTTACATCGTTTGGTATATAAATAGAGACTATAGTTAGTGTTATTGGTAGATGGATCATTCTAGCTACAGCAATCAATCTTGTGTCCAAGTTCACCGTTGATGAAGGGATATCAGTACGGATGCCAATTCCGACTGTTTGATATAAATTGTTCCCTTGGGCTGCTTCCCAGGAGTAATTGGATCCAAGCCATGGGCTAAGGTTAATATCTTGTTTTATGTGAGTCTCTTGTAGTGCTAAACATATAGGATTCCACTGGTTGATCAACAACTGTACATCAGCAAGATTATTTCGAATTCCATTTGTATTCCACTGTAGCGCTAGAGTGCATCTGCTATCTGGTAGTTGATTTCGTATGAAGGTCTCCTCATCAGCCTCTGATCCCTCCGAAACTGGTAGGGGGACTGATAGGGGGTTCGTTAGTATCTGAGATGAAGGATTGAAAGGTTTGTTGGCGTTGAATTCTGCTTCCGAGACTATGTTTTCATCAAAGGTCTCCGGAACATGTGAGAGAACTGGAGGAGTATTAATCTCGAAGGGTTGGAATAACGGTTTATTTTCATACATCGGAACAGTAGAGCGGCCTGAGGAAAAACCGAAAGCAGCAAATGGTTCTTGTAAGTCGTTAGAATGTTGTGAACTTACCCGGGAGATGCCCGGGCTCCCTGCACCGGCTGCCACCTGAGGATCATCGGATGACTCCGGAACAACCCAGGATGGGGGCGGCGCAAGGAAAGGGCTCAAGCTGCAATCAATGATGGAGGTGGAAGTGCTGCTTCTATATCCAATATTATGGTTACGATTATTGAAACGAGTCTTGACACTGGTTTCAATTTTCTCCAAGATCGGTAAGTAAGTCAATGAGGAGTCATTGAAGATTTGTTGGGATGTCGAATGTGGAATAGTTTCGTTTGTCACATCAGAAAAATTTGAGTGTCCTGTGGGTGAATTAGCGGCAGCAAATGGATCTTGTATTTCGATAGTATTTAATAAACTTACCCGGGAAAAGCCCGGGCTCCTTGCGTCGGCTGCCACCTGAGGATCATCGGATGATTCCGGCACAACCCAGGACAGGGGCGACGCAAGGAATGGGCTGTTATGGCTATTCTTGAGGTTGATGTTTATTATTACTGAATAATATTTTTGCTGCAAACGTCAATTTTCGGACTACTACTTTGTTTACTTGATGTTGAGTTTATTTGTGCATAGGAATCTGATCGTCGCTCAGAAAGAAGTCGTTCATTTGATCGGTGTGTATAATAGAATTAACATTTACAAACGAACTAGAGCCGGCACTATCGAAGTTAGTATTACTTTGAAGAGGACTGCGAGATTTTGCATCTCTTCTTCGTTCCGAGACTTTATTACGTCGACGGTCAGCGTAAGTAGAATCCAGTAATTTGGGGGGTAAGATTTTCGTGAGGGGATTCTGTTTTGGTGTTTTTGTAGGATTAGTTAGAGCTGTACTATGGCTTGGAGAATGATTGTTAGTAAATTCAATGAATGCTTTACGAAGGGCTGCCATTTCTTCCAAAATTTCTTCATTGCGTTTCTTTGCTTCCGCTAATTCAATGTTTAGTTTTTGTATTTCTGCATTTTTACAATCGATTGTTTTGGTATCGGTTATCTGCTTTTGTTTTCGAAGAACAATTATTTCCTCGCGAAGAATATCGATGGTTCTGTCTCGATCGTCCGTTCCTTGAGTTATTCTTGTTTTTAAGATTTCAGCGTATGGAACTCTACTGTGCTCTTTATTTACCAATGCTCTTGCTTCGCCAAAAGAGATGTTTTTCTCAACCTTGGTTTTGATAATCGCTTCCTCTTTAATATAAATCGAGCATTTCTTGAATCTAGCAGGATGATTCTCTCCACAGTTTATGCATTTACTAGGAGATTGACACGGTATTTCACGAGATGTTTCATGACTGACACCACAGTTGAGACAAACCTCCTGTTGCGTGCAAGTTTTTATACCATGTCCAAATTTTCCACATTTAAAGCATTGCATGGGTACTGGGTAATACTTGCGAACAGATATACGAACAAGCCCTAAGTATATTGTTTCTGGTAAGTAAGAACCCGAAAAAGAAAGCACCAGCAGAGGAGTATTAGTAATAGCGCCATTTATAATTTTTGTAATTCTGCGAACTTCAACGACGTTTTGTTCCGTAAGTTCTCTAAGAAGGATGTCTGTCGAAATATTTATTGTGTCAAGATCGTAGATAACACCTTGCACCTTGTTGAGTGTTGGGTGCGGTATTATCTCGACTGGTGTTCCATCACTAAGTTGTTTTATATTGCAAAGGGCATGGTACACTTTTCTTGATGTTGTGCGCAGAACGTACCGAGTACCACGTGCTTCTTTCGATGCTGTTATTACTTTGGTGGGATCCGTTCCGAGATTCTGTCTGAAGGTATTTAAGATGATGAAGGGATTGTTAGGTAAGGAACGAGTGTTTCCATCAGTATCATTGATAGCATGCATCAGCAGCGTTTGCGAGTCAATTACATCTCCAGAATTTAGATACAATGGTAAAGACTGGCTGGGACAGGGCGGTAGGCCACCTCCAGGTGGTAGATGAGTTGATGACATCGTTGAAAAGTTGAAATCCAGGTGAATGAGTGAGTTCACTCTGAATAAATCGTTGTCTAATGGCGTTTTCGTTTTTAATTTGCACTACACCGGTGCAGTGCTACACTGAGGCATGAATAAACGAACAAAAATGACGAAAACATAAACAGTAACCATTGACTACAATAAACGATTCCATTGCACAGAGCTACACCAAACTTTTGATGAGTGCTACACCAGTGGCATCGGTGCAGAAAAAGTGTAGCACTGGTGTAGTGCAATTGGTAAAAACGAACGGTTTCAGTGCAGCTTTCGCTACACCAGTGTAGTGCAATTTAAAAACGAAAACGACATAAAACTGTTTGTTATGGAGAAGTAAACAACGCTCAAAGTTTCCTTGACAACCGCGTTCGGTATCTGGATACCCACCGGGTGATGCAACACCAGCGGCGGGTTTTTGATGTATGGTTTTGTTTAATTAGTATCACAGTACACAGTTCTTGAATAAGAAAATCAGTGGATTGGGAGACGAGACGCGAGTACACTCGCGACAGACGAAACCCGATCTTTTTAAAATAAAGACGAGGTGGCGAAGTCCGACCAACAAGTATGTCCGGGAGGCGTAGGCTAAGCAAAAAAAAAATACTCCAAGAGACGCGGAGCTATTTTAAAAAACCAACCGAACACAGCAAACGCTGAACACGAACTGGAAGACATAAATTCTTTCGAATCGTCAAATGATTCATATTCACCTTGTATTGCCTCAAAGTTTTCCATAAGAGTGTCCAGCTTACCTAACCGTATCGCTACTTCGTGGAGGTCTCGATTCTCGTTGTAGTTGGTAAGAAATAGCTCGATGCGTGTAATGGAGTCCATAATGTTCCGCCGTTTCAGCTCCTTTTGTTTCACCTTCTTTTCCGACATGGCGATTGCGTGGAGCTGTAACAATCCAAAAGACCCAGGAAGCACCGATTGTTGAATTTTGTTATTTGGACAGACACTCACCTGTGCCTGTTCAAGAACAGGCCTTGTATTTTGTTATAATCCGGAACCTCCTACAGAATCAATTTCGGGTGGTACTGATTAAACACGTATGATCGCTCGTTAATCCAGTATTGACGGAACTCGGGTTTATAACCTAATCGCTTCAAACTTCTCTGATCGATGTGGTTTCACAATTAGCGGGATAAGATTTCTGGTATAACCGATGAACACGTGTCGGGAGAAAGAAGTTGTTGGGAATTTTCTCAACCTATGGGCAAACAAAACGACCCAGGAAGTACCGCACAGTTGTTTTATATCAGTTGGAGAAATACTCACATGTACCTGTATAAAATCGGGCCTTGTAAAAATATGATTGGTCAGCAATTTTCCAGGTTATCTTTCATCAAGATGGCAACGTTTTCTTCCTTAAGCGCAATTTCCAACACCCGCAATCCTGCACGGAACGACCGAAATTAGCTCTGCGCCTAATTCGTATTACTGTTTTTGAATTAGTTGATTTTAACAACAAAATTTCCAAAATAACTATAAAATTAGTTAAAATTGAGAATTTACTTTGCTGAAAAAACTCTTAGTTTTAGAGAATGTGTTTAGTTGGTGAATATCCTGGACTCAAACCAGCAATATTTCAATCCAACACGAAATTCTCATTGACAACTAATTTTGTTATTAAAATCAGAAAATTTGTTTCTATTTATCTATCACCATCATTACTGAAGGACAGCACAAAAAAATAAAACTGAAATGGGTATTATTAACAAGTTTATTAGCCAAAAACTCATGAGAAGTGTCAAAGCAAAACAATCCATTAAAAAGCTAAAAAGGACAGTCTTATTGAAACTGCTTGAACATTGTTTTGATGTTTTTCGCATGTGTTCGATATATCTTTATTTAAATTTCTAAACCGATATGTAAAAATGTCGTAAACTGTTAGTGGAAATCGTATTTATTCAGAATTTGTGCGCACTTGAAGCGATTGTGCGTAATAATGTTTTTACGCGGAACAGTGAAGTGAATTTCGAATGTTTCACTCTAATTGTGATGAAGTTTTTTTGTATCTTCAAACCTTCCGAGCTGCGCCGTCCGGTGTACTATTTGTATTCGGTTTTTGTTTTCCGAGTGCTCAAAGTTTTCAGTGAGAATGAAGAAAACAGTGATTAAGAAGAAAAAAAATTCAAAACGATGTTTACGTTTCGTTTATGTCTTTTTCTCCTATACAACATCGTATTTATACCTGCCAATATAGAAAAGAAAACCACGTCTGAAATTTTTTCGGCAGTAGTGTGCCATCTAGTGGCTAGTAGTCATTAAGGTGTTACCGTTTCGGTGACAGGGCGCCATATAGCTGCAGATTGCAGAAGCCAATTCAACCATTCATATTGGTTGAAAACAACATTATATTTCTTTAATTCAACTAAAAAATTAGTTCACTGGAAATGAAGTGTGCCTTAGCTAAGAAATGACAGTACGTTTAATTTGTGAATTCAACTAAAAAAAATAGTCATTTCAACAAATATTTTATTATTATTAAGGGAATGAGAATAAAAAATCTAAATCAGCAAAAGTAAGATTTTTTTAGTTGTCTCAAAAAATAACTAACTAAAATCAGCAAATCAACTAAATTTTTCGCGAAAATGCTGATTTCGGTCGTTCCGTGTGGTCACGGCACCATGTATCGTCTGGGGTCGATCACGGGTGTTATTTGGATAGGGACGGTAATTTAACTAAGCAAAATGAAACCACTGAGCTTAGGTAGAAACGTGATCACTGATATAAGTCAACTTTATTTCTTCTGAACTATCTTTTTCGATGCGGTACGTGTGACCGGTCAGTTTGGCAGGTAGAAAAGAAGATAACCAAGGTACCAAGTATCAAAGGCTATTAGAGATATAACGAGCGTGAGAAAATCAGCTAATAGTATTGCCAACAACGGCTTAGATTGGGGCGCGTTCACGAACAATTTTAGGTGGATTCTGATTTGAATTCTAATTAAACTAAATCTAACAGTTGCCAAGTATTATACCGATATTTGAATTCTATACCACAATACAAATATGTTCTCCTAAAATACAGATAATTCACTGATCATACGATAAATACCGATGTAGGGTTTTTGCCTTTCTCATATAGAAAAGTTATGCAATCACTGTGAAAACCGATTTTTGAACCGAGTGTCATATACCATTCGACTTAGTTCGTCGAGTACGTAAACATTTTGCGTCTTAGTCTTAGATGGCTTAGATTATGGGGGTTTTAACCATCTCCATGGAAGATTTTTCAACAGTAAGTTCCATGAGCAATAGAGTACTTTTTATATAAAAGTGCAAATAACTTGACTTTTCTTTCAAATTTTTGCAACTTCCCTACTCCCCTCTTTCCCTTGAATCCACGAATCCCCTTGAACAAACCCCCTTCCCCATTACTGATTTTAAGACATGTGAGTTTCAGTGAGAATCGCGTTTGCAAAAAATCAGTAGTGAACGTTTCTTTAGTGAGTTCACAATTCGCTGATTCAAAGTCAAGTAATACCCAAAATAAGACACTAATTAGATGATACGATATAAGTGCAACTAAACACTTTTTTACAACAAAACAATAACATAATATTACACAACGGTTGCCGACAAAAAAAAAACTCTTCGACTTTTAATTTCTCTGTTCCGGATTGAACATTTTGAGATTTTCAGTATAGGTCCGAATTTCTATAACTATTGGAGGGTACTCCCATTGGTTGGTGGGCTTGACGGTATTGCAAACATCATCACATACAATCAATTAGCGTTACAATTTGATAAAGATACGCGTTACAGCTTTTAGTTTCATAATTGAATTAAATGAATAAGATATTACGCTCCAACAACCGGGGTTGGAGGGACCGGTAGGGCTTAACTGAGCTCTTTTTTATGTTCTATTTTCATACTACCGGCCCTTATTACCAGTGTGAAGTGGAAATTGAGTGGAGTGAACGTATCCCAATTGGGTTTCACACGATGACAACAAATGAACGGTAAACCGAGTCCATATTTGACGTTTATTAATGGTTTGTGTACAATAGATTACTGTGGAATGAGATAGAATATTGTAGAATAAAACGAAATAATAATGACTTAACCAATGAGCAAACCACTGATAGCTGTCAAACGATGTTCATCCAGTTCGAGGATGTATCGTTTGGGACCTGATGGGTGGGATGATGTGTGAGTGAAATGTAAGAGTAAGTGCATGCAAGAATGGTAATAAAGGCCACCGTTTCAGCTCAGGACTAACGATCGACCATTAGAAGAGATAGAAATTGGTTAACGGTACCCCCATTCATCTTAAATCCATTAGTCATTTCATATACGAGAACCATTAGTTATAGTGAGATCTGTTATCTCTGTTTGATAGATTAATTTCAGAAGTAACATGAAATTTGGAGCATTTTGCTTCGCTAAAACAGCAGTATTGAACCACTTCCGAGCTACTGCTATGCGTTATTGCTTCTTAGAGACGAGACAACGACTTTGTATTCGATTTTATCACAATTCATTTATTGAAAGTCGAGTGATTGCTGAAATAACATGGTGACTCTACTAATGAGATGACTATTGGCACACAAATTTTAGTTAGAATCTATTAGAATAGAAATAGTAACTCAATGTTGTAATGCTTGCGTGTAGAATACATGTGGGTATGTATGTATGTGTGTGACTGTGTGTGTATGTATGCGTTTTGTGAGTGTGTACAATATACATTTTACCGTGCCTTTGAGTTCGTTGTATCAAATTGATAGTGATGCATTTCGATTGTGAGTAAGTGTACACCAGATGCCCAAAAGTGCCTGAGCGGATGGTAACACTGTCAAGGATCAACCGAAGATATCTAAATGAGAACATGCTGTAGTAATACTTATGGGACCCAAGTGTCAATATAATTTAAATAAAAATGCATGTTCTCAGTTTTTTCCGTCAAACCATCATGACCAGTACAAAGATGTCATTAAACGAACACTAATCCTTTTTTGTCTCCATTTTTTTTCTCGGAAATGGATGACTTAACATGAATAAGGAATTCGGAATAAAGAACAAGATACTCAAGAAAAGCAGGAACAAATGTGATAGATGTGGAACTGAAAAGCAAAAGTACGGAATGGAAATAAAATAGAAAAACAACAAAAGACACTTACGAAACACAATTGAATAGAACCCTGGAATTAAGGTAAAACAGAATATAAACTATGACCAAATGTAAGAAAACCAACATGAATAAATAATAGAAACTGTTGGGTAATAATATAATTTCCTCATATTGAAGGAGGCGTTTATATAGCTCGCATGCGATATAAGGAAACTATAAGGGATAAGGTCCGAATTTCTATAACTATACAGTGTGCGCATCAAAACGGTATGAACGTAGCTTAACCTATTGTTGACAACAACGCCACCAAAGCAAAATACTTTTTTTTCAGGAATCAGCTTCCATAGCAGAGAGGTGCCCGAGCAGAGTGTGAGATCAAATAGAAAACTCATTTTGATGTTGTGATGTTCGCATTTATCGATTACTCAATTTGCTGTTGTTTTGGTCGTTTTAAGTGGCAAAACATCAAAATCGAAAGCAAAAAGATATCCCGATGATAGCAAAAAGAAAACTATTTTTGCTAACAGCGAAAGCAAGTTGAAATCTAAATAAGATATAGATTTTTTCTTGTTGATAGCAAAACTAGTTTTCAATTTGAAGTTATTATCAAACAACGAAAACAAAACTGGAATGCATAATCAGTTATTGATTTGCTTTAAAAAGACATTACTGAAAACAAACAAGTCGCGAGCATGAGCTAAAAATAGATTGGGCAAAAGACCCGGGATAGTATACCTTTAGGCGATATTACTTGCAACAATAAAAAAGCGTCAAAAGCACCAAACAACACCTCCACAGAGAGAGACTTGGGTTTCGAACCTAGGTGATTTGGATTCCGAACTCTCTGCGAATGCCATGGAATGTGACGTTAAGCTGAATAGATGGAGAATTTTCGATCATATGACAAGCAGTGTTGATTCGCAAAGCTGTATACAGGTAGTTTTAGCCGATGTATACTCATTTCGTCGCATCCGTCCCGCAACCATCGTGAATGGAAGTGCGGCTATTTGATAGGTATGAAAATGTGCTCTTTGTCTTTCTCGTATCCAGAAACTGTAGCATGTGAACATCATATCAAATTGAGTTATTTATTTGATCTCACGTTACTCGAGTATGTAATCACTTTGAAATATGAATTTCTAGGCTCAGAAGAGCGAGCGCTTTAGAGTGAAGTCTTTTACAGCAAAGGCTTACTGGAAATGTGAATTAGGAATCTGACAATAAGCAATCCCAGATCATATGTTATTTCGATTCAAAAAAAATATCTTAATTTTGTTCGACTAATTGGAACAATGAACGAATATCTCTGCACTGATTTAGCAAATTTTTAATTCTTGTGTAGACTTAAATTCGGGATCATTCGATAAAGATTAATTTCGGAGCGAACATTAAGCAATTCATTTGCTTGCTTTAGATAAAATGGATGAAACATAGATAATTCATGGAAATCTGATTATTTAGAGAATAGGGTTTTCAAACTAGTTTTCTAAGTTTTTCAAATATTAATGCAAAATCGCTGTACTATATGGAGCTAGTGTGCAAAAATATGATCTAGCTGAGAACCTGAAATCTTCAAAGCTTTTTTTTCTGAGGAAAGTTGTGTGGCATGTCAAGGTCTACATTATGAAAAATATGCTAGTTAGGAATTTATTCGCCAAGCGCTCCTACAGCGCTTGAAAGCTTCTGATAGAAGACATATTACGCTATATCTCTGATACATGATGATTTATAACGTCGTTGATTGGAGTTAATAAAATTCTTTGATTTGCTGGCGCTAAAATGCAATCAAATATTCAAACTGTTTAGAGATGGTACTTGAGATATTTTTAAAGGGTTGGGATAAAAAGAAGGGATGGGGGGGTTTGTGTGGTTATGAAAAAATTCACATAACTTGACGAGAATCGACACGTTTTGAAGATCATAGAAACATTTTGCATACCTTAGAATTGACGAGGGGTGAATGCAGCAAGTGCCTTCGAAAAGGGGGATGTAATGTTTTTAATGTTATAACTCCGAAACTACTGAACGGATTGCTATCAAATTTAGCACAGATACTTCTTGCTCTTCAGAGATGGTCATAAGTGTATTTTTATGTGGAAGGAGGCCTAGCTAGGGTCTTTAACAGAAGATTAAACTCAAACGTGCAAAGGATAAATTGTATATATGATCGAACATAACTCCAAAACAACTCAATAGATTATTAACTTTCTTGGCACATGTAATTCTTGCTCTTCATAGGTTCTTATAAGAGATATTTTAATGATGAGGGGGGTGGAAGAGGTGGTGGTTGCAGTAAGTGTTTGCTAACAGGGGGAACTTGAGTCAAAATGTTTCGAGTTTTACGAAATCGAAATTTCTCGACAGACACAGAGATTTATCACAACTAAGAGATGATCGTAAGGATATTTATACGCGTGAAAAGATAACAAGTGTCTATTGAAGAAGCTCTCAGCTCAATTGTTTGTAAATATCGGAATAATTCCATAACTCAGTAAATTATCACCAAACTTGGCAGAGGTACTTTTTGCAATTCAGAGGTGGTAATAAAATTATTTTTTCTTGTCGAGATCAGATATTCATTGCACAGGTGAACAAAAGGTTGGAGTTTGTAGCAAGTGTTTATGTTATATTTATCTTATTTGACGACAAACGAGGGAAGCCGGAGGATATAGACTAGGCGAAAAGAGTCTGGAAAATCAATTTTCATTTTTTTTGACGAGCACAGATACTTTTTACACTACTCAGAGGGCAGAGAGCTGTTGTAAGTTCACTAACAAAAGAGGAGTTTAATGTAAAATTCATTGGACGAGAAACGATACTTCTTGATTAACACAGATACTACCTTCACATTAAAATAGATTAAAGGGTTATTTCAAGGAAGGAGTGTAGCAAGTGCCCCAAACATGGGAAGTATACAGTGAATTGATCGTATTTTATGAAAAAATAATACTTCTTGACTAGTACTGCATATTTCTAGCAACTAAGTGATTACGTCGAAATAGGTTGTGTTACACTACGCTCTGAGTATTTCAATGGTCAGAACAATTTCTAAAATTGTTTTTGCGGCCTTGTATTTACGAAACATTTCCGAGCAATGCCGGGTAATTCAGCTAGTATGATATAAAGAAGAGCGTACTATTCAAAAAACTTGTTAGTTGATGCACGAAAAAACAATCACTTTGGCAATACCGATACTCGAATTCTGAACCACAGACAATAACGGTCAAAACAACAACCGAAAATAATAGTCAGAACATTTAACATCTTTTTTTTAACTAAACGCGAAAACTGTTAGAGAAACTGATATTTAAGGGCACCCCACCAGAAGGAAATCGTTGACGTCAAATGTATTTTTCATATCAAGTTCCTGACGAAGGTCTTTCTGTGGCTGACGATCAGCGAGATGAGAATGCCCAAGCCGCTATTCGTTCTCGAAAGAGAATGAAGCCTTTTGGCCGGATGTGGTGAAGGCCCAGTATGCCAGGAGATCGCTAAAGGAGATGAACTAGCTTCAGATAGACGTGACACCAATGATCGTCAACCTATCCAATGTCCTCCAGATATGTGGTGCTACAACAATAATCTCGCAAGTAAAAATATAGAGGATTATTGGTGTAAAAGATGCAAAAGTGTTCACAAAATTCTTTTCCTTGATATCGGTTATGGTTCCGGACAACTGCCACAGGAAGCATTTTTGTAAAACACAACATAGAATTAAAGGAATAATTGTTCCATTAAAATTTATTTTTGCATTTTTGTATCGCCTAATGGAATTAGTCCTATTTTGATGCAGTTATTAAGTTGTTGCTTTTGAATAATCATTTTTGGAGTTTCCCAAAATATTTGCATCCCAAGTTTTTTTTTTCTAGAAGTAACAGCAAAATGATAACATAATGTGATATCAATTGAAAAAAATGATGAGCTGAGATCAAATTAAGATTTCAATGTGATGGTGCTATCATAATAAGATTTCGATTTGCTCTCGTTTTGATGTTTGACTTTGCTCGGGTGGACATTACCAGTTACTGTAGTTAAATTTGCGATACAGTTTTTTAGCCGAGTGGCAGGCAGAGTTACCATATTCATAGATTTTTCTGTAAAATCACAGATTTTTTGCCTATTTTGTCACACTGATTCTGTATCACAGAACACAGATTTCATCAAAATACACAGATTTTCGCAGATTATGATCGAAAATATGCAACACAGATGGTACACAGATTTTTCAAGTTGAATTGAAACACAGATTTTAAAATGGCAACTTTGGTGGCAGGTCGTGTCATCGGCTAAGCACTCTGAACCTTATTATCGTATTTTATGGCACGTTCAAATGGATATCTGAATGAAAACGCTACCCTCTTAGAAAAAAACGTTCAACGGTGGTCCTTCATTGGTCCAATACGTTGGATCATTGGTTCAATGAATGTCCAATTAATCGTTCAACGAGAGGCCAACAGGGGACCTTTGTTTGCCGATTTTGAAACAGACCGTTGAACCGAATGTCATTTTTAATATGAGGAGTTGGAGCCCCGTTGGACTAGTTTTACTGGACAATTTCCGAAGTTTTTTTTCCACTTATTTTTTTAAACTAACACTACATACCTGCACAAAACTTCTACTTAACGTAGAATAACAACAAATCTTCTTTCTATATGAAGGTAACACCTAATTTTAACACTATTTTTGCAAGAGAAAAACAACAACAAACCGTTCCAGCAAACTGAACGAATATTTCGTGCAGTATGTTGCTCAACGACCAACAAAATAGAACCGCTTGCTGAGAGGGTAGCCGCATTTTGAATGAAACCTCATTCAATGTGATAAATCACTGCGAATTCCGACTATTGAATGATAGAACATTTTGCACGATCATATGATCAATATTCAGTGAGTTTTACTTCTTATTTGTGTGATACCATTCATATATTATATGACTGTCAGTTTAATTTGAAGTGTTAGTGAACTGTGTTTTAATCATCATGAATCAGACTGAATGTATGTTACCCATTGTCATTTTAAGTCCTAATAATGAATCATAGAACAGTTCGAATAATTTTATGATGAGCAAAAAATGAGCTTTATACACATTTCTTCTGATTTTCTTCCATCATTTATATGATTGGCATAAATATATGGAATTGTATTACAATTGTCTGTAAGTTTGCTAGAATTATATGATATTCCCGTAACAAAAATCTTTTCATGCATGCAAGGATGGCTTTTATCGTATCAAAGAACGTTCACTGGCAACTCTTCACACGATTGAATCAGTGCCATCAAAGAGAAACGGAAATCATCGCAACAACAAAAACCCGGCATGGCTCATTTAACATAGAATCGACACCAGTGCGAGAGCAAATTTCTCTCGATGACATTTCTGAGAATCAATGGTTAGCACGCTGCTGTGGGGCACGATGTAAAATACCCTGGTGATCACGTTTTTCTATGTGTTAGTGCGGTTGTCATTTTATTTTGGAATAACAGAGAGACGTGAAGAAGAAAAAACATTAAAAAAATGACGTTCCGGGAGTTGCTTTTATGAAAATATTTGGAGTTGGTTCTGTTTGCGAAATGACAGTTGACAGTGAAATGCGGTGTTTTCTTCCCGGATGTTTCAATCGTTTTCATCACATGCATTTGAAATGCCACCCACAGCACAATCACTTCATTATCCATAATAACTGTAATAAATACCACAGTGCGATCCGCCAAATCCTTCCTCCAACGAAATGAACAGAATAGGATGTGTGTAAAATTTTCTATATTTCGACGTTACCTTGCAACCCCTTGAAGAAAAAATGTCCAGATTTTCAATTAGTGCCAAAGATTCGCCAGGCTGTGCGACAACTGGAGTAACTTAGAAGTGAAATTCCGATCTGAAATGGTCGTTTGTTTATGTTTACATGCTTAACTCCCGGCGCGCCATACTTAATTTCGTGAGAAAAATACCAACACAACCAAAACTGTCTTATCACGCCACCAGTGTATTTTACGTCGTGGCTATGGGGATCCTCTCTGAAGCAACAAACGGTCGCTTAGAGGCTGTCCGCATGTGCAGCTCAGCCATAGCCGAAGCAGAAAAAAAGTGAACGCCGGAGAGCTCGGATCGGTCGGATCGGCATAATGCGGATAGCCGTTTATTCTCGTTTCGCGATCCGATTCTATACAGGCAGTTGATAATTGCGAAGCGATAGAATCATTTCACTATTGCCGCTTATTCTAACTATGTGCATATAACCTTTGTATAAGTTGTGTCTATGAAAAAGTCTGTGAATGCTCCACACAAGGGCTTTGAAATATTGTAACCTAGTATGAGAATCATCAAGTTGAGTCATCGATTCGATTTTCTGCGATAATTGTCAACTTGCGATTCTCTCTTGGGAAATTCCACACAGCAACGATCATTATCAGACTGTCCTTTTTTTTAAGGGCGTGAAATACTCAGAGTATGAAGTGGAAATGTAGCAAAATTCTCTCACGGTTCAGGCATTGAGAGACTCAAGTTCTTGTAGCATATTCTACTGGATTGAAAATGTTGTATACAATATAGATAGCAAAATAGCAGCTTCTGTCAAATTTTCGGCAATCACCAACACTGCATGCATGTATTGTTTTCATTTTACAGGTTTTCATACAATCGAACACAGAAGAATTTCTTCTTCCGAAATTTGAATGAAACTTTGATGATTCGCAATGTTTGATGAAGGAAAAATAACATAGCATGATTTTATTATTAATTATCAGTGCGTTTCCACCAATTGATAAAATATTCTTGGATAACTTGTCAGAAAAGCCAATGGCAGAATGTAAACAAAGTTTTTTCACTGAAGTTATACGTTTAAGGTTTATATTTGATACGTATTGTAGTGATGATATGAAATCAGTGATTAAGAATGGTACTCGATGGAAGTTTTGGAAAACCTTGTGTCAGAGTACTTTGGTAAGTATTCAGTGAAGTGAGAATCTGTAGTAGACTTAGAATTCACGTAATGTAAGGGCAATTTCCAGTTGATTTTCATACGTAATCAGCGTTTTACACGGATGTATCCCGTCTTGATCACAAATGATGTAAGATGGAATTGCTTAACGTAGTTGCATACGTACCACTCGTACGCCATTCCGGATACCCGGGAAAAAATTCTACCATACTTCCCTTTCGATGGAAAGAACTTCACCGTACTGCGACATACTTTCCCGAACATCCCCATTGCTGGTCTTCGGAGGAAGGTCATGCACGCGAACTTCTATGGCATTGTCCACCATGTACACAGGGATTTTAAATTTAACATTGTCATGATCAACACTGTGCACCCCGTTATTAACCGAAGCAAATGCAATTGCAAGTAGCATGTTAAGTTGCTGTCCTGTATATTTCTACTGATTGTGCAATTTATCAAGTTAGTTTACATCACTACTCTAGTAAATGCTGTGTTATGGAAAAAGCGCAATTTTTCTGTGTTGTGCAACATACTTTCAAATTCATCCGTTATTACGAGCATTTATTCATAACGATTGTGCAACTGATACAAAAACTCATGCGTCGATCCCATCGAAAAGGCAGTATGTTAAAATCAGCGAAAAAACAATTGTGAAACTCGTGCTATCTACTACGTAATGTAAACAAGAAATGGAATGACGTTTACAAAAATATAACAAACATAATTTCTTATAAATAAGTTTCACATTTGATTTTCATTTCAACTGCTCTCAACACAAACATAGATCTTGTAAAATAATCTGCACATGAAAAATGATAATGCACATATTGTAGAATTAATCTTTTGTGTTTTTGTAAATGAAAAATCGACAACGAACTGCATTTTTATGGTGAAACATGTATTCGTACGCCCGAAATTTTCAAGCGCCTTTAAATTAACGTGTTTTGATGATTGTACACAAATTTCTGTAAGAATAACAGTCTATTATTTTAATGAGAATCATCGGAATGTTGTTTAAAATACGTGTATTCAAACATTTTTCAAAATTCTCAGACGATTTTGATCGAACTAATGTGTAATTAAACCTGAAAAATCTCGAAATGATTTTTTCTTGAATATTTTCCAATATGGCATCGATTGTAACAGTGAGTTGAAGAGAAAACGGTTCACCCAACGTAATGACATATATTATCTAAATAACAGAAAACATTGAATTCATAAAGGATAGAATGATAACAGAAAACAATAACATGTTAATATTTCGGAAAGAAATTCTCAACGTTTTGTTTTTTATTAGTTTTAATCTTATAGTTAAATTAAACAACAATACAGTATAGTCATTTATCTTAGAGGCCGACTTCTGGATACGCACTGTAGGTATTATTTTGGCAAGTCCGTGTGCTGGAGTTGCAAAAACAAGTTGCACAAGCGGTAATATATAATAATGGAAGTAACTATGATGAAATTAACTTTTCGTTCAATATCTTTGAAAAGTGATGTCAGGTCTGCTTATTTTTTTTGCGAGATGAAAACCGAATACAAATTGTCTGATTGATTTTTTATTCATTGCGTATATAACGCTGTATTCCTGCAACTTTTATGATAATAATCTCATGTCTGCAAGTTTTACGTTCAATTCAAACATCTTGCACAACTTTTTTGTAAGTTTTGAATTTTATGTCAATGTTCTTTTAAAACTGAAGAAAACTGCGCACACTGATCTAAAAATTCATGAGGCAGCCAAAACAATGCGGACTCAGCAGAAATATATTTTTTACAGCAAGGTTATCATTTCGACTTAGCATTTTTTGCCTTGCGGAGAGCATCAATCATTTCACCAATTTTTTTTCCACAAGAGATTTATATCGATTTCGACGTATATTGTATCCGGTACAATTATGACAGCCGTTTGGAAAGTTTTTGATAAGTTGCACAATTGTTATATTTACTCCCGTTTTACATGATGACGTGAAATTTTTTTAGAGCTTCTAGTGAAACATTAACAAGTTGGTGATTTACTGCACAATTGTTTTAGACGTACTTAAAGTTGTTCTACAGTGATTTTTTCGGTAGTATTGTGAAACTTAACAGTGATAAGTTGCAAACTAATTTTAATAAATTTTTCTAAACATTTCTAAATCAATTGTAAAACATCTTGAAAGTTCAATAAGTTACATTTGCTACTTGGGTCTCTTTCACGTTTGAACATAATGTACACACAGTTAGACGCCTTGTTGAATTGAATCTCACTTACATCATTACGAGCAAATTCAGCAGCTAGAAGTTCTATATGGAAGATCTTTAATAGAACAGAAACAGGAACAAACGTATCCCCAGCAAGCCGTTCTAGTTTCATTTATTCGACCAGTTCTTCTGTCAAATTTAAAAATGGTCTACGATGCCGTTCAATTTTTTGTATATTTGAAACACGGGTAAAACACTGCTGGGGCTGCCAGTTTTTCTTGTTATAAAATCCAGATTTAAATTTTGTAACTGCCATAAATTATGCATCTAGAACTAAAACACTCCTGAACATGCCCTAACGTTTAGATGCATTCGTTCCTTAAGAGCAAATTCAGCAGCTAGAAGTTCTATATGGAAGATCCATAATAGAGCAGAAACTAGAACAAACGTATCCCCAGCAAGCCGTTCTACTTTTATTTATTCAACCAGTTCTTCTGTCAAATTTAAAACTGGTCTACGATGCCGTTCTATTTTTTTGTTTATTTGAAACACGAGTAAAACACTGCTGAGGCTGCCAGTTTTTCTTGTTATAAAATTCAGATTTAAATTTTGTAACTGACATCTAGAACTAAAACACTTCTAAACATGTCCTAAGGTATGAGTTACCTAAGATGATATTTAAGTAATAAGAGAATATGTTTTAATAAATGCAAAACGTTGTGACTATGTTAGAATTAAATTAGGATAAGAATTTTATGTAAAAGTGATGCTACGGCGAAGAAAAACTTATGTAAACTGCCTTAAGAAATAAACGTATTTATGAAAAAAAAAATGATGTCCTAAGGCAGACCCTGTCAGCTTGGAGCGAAATCAATCTTCAGTTCAGCAACGCCATCGCACGGTGTCACATTCAACATATCATGTCAATTGTATGGGTGCGCAGTGCTGCTATTTTGGCGTGCACGAATTTGACATTTCTCTTCCCTACTTCTGTGTACGTGATTCGATGCGAACTCGCCTAAGGGCTCCATGCTCGCAAAAATGTTGTTGCCAATGATTTGCTCGGGAAATGTGAGAGCTGGATATCTTGTTAATATGATGTCTTTGCCTAAGGTGAAATGTACACGGAACCGCAAAACAACCTAATTTTAAGTACATTCCACCCAATTTGGGGGTTCCGTTCAATAACCTATTTCTTGGTTAAGTGGCTCTAGGTAGTTTCCGTAAGGCACGTGGAACAAAATACTTAAAGATTAGTTATATCTACTCAATGGTAAGTTATATTTACTCTACAGTTGAGACGCACAAAGCATACCAAGAAAAACGGACACATAGAAACAACAACTTTTTTCAATGATTGAGCGCAGTGGGTTTACCTCTCGTTATATTGCCTTGTAAAAAAGACTGGATGTAATGGATTTTTGCATCCTTCACACTTATGCTAATTCAATCGTTATTGTTAGTGATTACTCTTACACTAGAGCTATAAATCATGAATAATTATGAATGACTAACATGAGGCTATATGTATATGTATTGACCAACTTGCTAGCCATGTATATGCCTGAGTTTAGTAGCAAGCATGGATTCTCCTTCAAAAGAACGATTGAAGACGAGATAACATTCAAGTATTTTCGATATCTTTGCCAGTCGTTCACCAGGCCCTTCTAGCCGATGAGATAGAATTTACGTACACGGAACGACCGAAATCAGCATTTTCGCGAAAAAATTTGGTTGATTTGCTGATTTTAGTTAGTTATTTTTTGAGACAACTAAACAAATCTTACTTTTGCTGATTTAGATTTTTTATTCTCATTCCCTTAATAATAATAAAATATTTGTTGAAATGACTATTTTTTTTAGTTGAATTCACAAATTAAACGTACTGTCATTTCTTAGCTAAGGCACACTTCATATCCAGTCAACTAATTTTTTAGTTGAATTAAAGAAATATAATGTTGTTTTCAACCAATATGAATGGTTGAATTGGCTTCTGCAATCTGCAGCTATATGGCGCCCTGTCACCGAAACGGTAACACCTTAATGACTACTAGCCACTAGATGGCACACTACTGCCGAAAAAAATTCAGACGCGGTTGTCTTTTCTATATTGGCAGGTATAAATACGATGTTGTGTTGGAGAAAAAGACATAAACGAAACGTAAACATCTTTTTGAATTTTTTTTCTTCTAAATCACTGTTTCTTCATTCTCACTGAAAACTTTGAGCACTCGGAAAACAAAAACCGAATACAAATAGTACACCGGACGGCGCAGCTCGGAAGGTTTGAAGATACAAAAAAACTTCATCACAATTAGAGTGAAACATTCGAAATTCACTTCACTGTTCCGCGTAAAAACATTATTACGCACAATCGCTTCAAGTGCGCACAAATTCTGAATGAATACGATTTCCACTAACAGTTTACGACATTTTTACATATCGGTTTAGAAATTTAAATAAAGATATATCGAACACATGCGAAAAACATCAAAACAATGTTCAAGCAGTTTCAATAAGACTGTCCTTTTTAGCTTTTTAATGGATTGTTTTGCTTTGACACTTCTCATGAGTTTTTGGCTAATAAACTTGTTAATAATACCCATTTCAGTTTTGGTTTTTTTGTGCTGTCCTTCAGTAATGATGGTGATAGATAAATAGAAACAAATTTTCTGATTTTAATAACAAAATTAGTTGTCAATGAGAATTTCGTGTTGGATTGAAATATTGCTGGTTTGTGTCCAGGATATTCACCAACTAAACACATTCTCTAAAACTAAGAGTTTTTTCAGCAAAGTAAATTCTCAATTTTAACTAATTTTATAGTTATTTTGGAAATTTTGTTGTTGAAATCAACTAATTCAAAAACAGTAATACGAATTAGGCGCAGAGCTAATTTCGGTCGTTCCGTGTAAAAGTATTTACTCGCATGATAGAGCGCGGTCGAATTTACTTATCGAATACATTCAATGCCAATATATTCCATTCTAATTGACTTTCATTATCATCTTCGAATAAGTAGAAAGTATTATTTCTGTTGTGTCAATAGGATCGTAGCACTAGCCATGTAATCGAAGCTATGCTATGAGTCGGCTACGAAGTCTGTTAAAACAGAAAGGCCAAATTTCTAAAAAGGAATGTAATTCCAAGACTTCCACCCCCAGTCATTTTCCTGGTGTGGATTCAGTGTTCTCCCAATACGGTACAAATAATAATACCTGTTATACCATATTACACAACCAAGTTTTATTGCTTCGACCTGGGCACTCAATCAGGTGTCCCGTGTCGTGTAAGGAACTCTCCGTCGGAGTAGTGTAGATCCTTTGTCGGGGACTAGATGAGTAGATCGTCGCGTGGTACCGCTAGGATCGTCTGAGCGCCAGTGAACCGGAAGTCACGCTCCAACCGGAATCATTGGATCGACTTAGGCATCCTTTCGGTCGAGTCGTAGACGCGTACCGTAAGCGTCGGTTCGGGAGGACTTCCCTCGTCGGGGAACCATCCGTCGGTGTAGACTAGATCTTTTGGCGGAGACTAGTCGAGTAGTTCCGCGACGTTTTGGGTCGTCGAGGCGCCAGCGAACCGGAAGTTACCCTCCAGCCGGCATCACTGGACCGACCTCGTCATCCAACTGGTCGATCCCTCGAGAGCAGGATGCTGATCCCCATTTTGCATAAATCTGAGGAGGGTGCTTTGAGCACCAATAGCCTTCCACCCCGGTTGGAGATCCAAGGTGTTTTAGTTGGGTAGTCCTGTGGAGAGTCCCACACTCCGTGCGTATATGCATTTCACCTTGTAAACAAAAAAAGCTTTATTGCTTCAGCAACATCAATGCATTGAACTCAACAGAATTGGACATTATTAGCATTATAAATAACAGTTACTTAGAAAATAAACGATTTCTTACAATACCCATTTTATTGTATTCAACTCGTTTTTATTTCAACATAAAACCCAATGCTGCATAAATTCGCGTCATTATTTTATATGTGCACACTTACATTTTTTAGCTGAGTCTCGGCAAAAAATGCCGAGATTCGCACAGCTGAGAAATCAGTAATCATCTCGGCAAAAATTAAAATTACTGAACTTCTCGGCACCCTCAAATTTGACAAACGTCAAATATTGCCGAAATCGTCAGCAGAAGATTTACTGTTTGTTCAGTTAAACTTTCACTGAGTATTCAGTAACGCAATGAAAAAAAAAAAAGAAAAACGAAAAAATAAATTACTCAGTAATTAAAAAGTTAACCGATTAATTTAGTTCGTGATATGTCAACATTATAAACAGGCCGTTTGGGATCAAAAATTAATTTTATTTACACTTAAAGGAGACTTACAAATTTGTTGCCGGTAGTGCTAAAAGGCCTCTACCTGAAAACAAGTAGCATAAAATATTTAAAAAAATTGTCGGAAGGCTCGCATTCAATACTGAATACTGTATAAGCCACGCAAAGATCATTGAATGTTGACAGTATTCCCGGTCCCGCGGGAATTACTACATCTTTCCAAATTAGAGAGCAGTCTCCTTCGCCAAATTCCTCAGACATCACTACTAATAGCGACGCTTCCGGATGCGGCCACTTTGAGTCGAGTTGAAAATATGAAAATAAAAATAGGTCTTTATATATTGAGTTAACTTCCAAAAATTCCACGATAACTTCACGACAATAGAAATAAGCAATAGAAGTTGCTTTTATATAAAAAAGAATGTGTTGCAATCGTACTTACTGAATAGATCGTAGATTCTTACGTCTTCCTTACTAACAGTTTCTAGAATATCCATTTTTTCACTAGAAAATTTCACCAGAAAATAACCGCGCAATGCGAAGCTAAAATGTAACGCGGCAAGAAATGACAGCTGGTGTGCTGAATGTCGGCAAAAGCTAGCGCATATTCCGAAATCTCGGCAAACGTAACTGTTGATTTCGGCATATCTGTTTTAGCTAATATTTTATAATTTGGAGATCATCCTCGTGGAATGGAACAGTAACCGTTTATACATTTCAAAAACCAATTACGGCTCGGCAAAGCAAAATTTCAAAATTCTAAGAATACTTAGTTATGATAAATTTGATTTCGAATACTTAAGTGTTTTTGATTTTTCGAAAATCGGTCCAGTTTTTGAATAATTGAAAAAAAAATGCGATTTTCGCATTCCGCTACATTTCACCTTAAGCAAGATTTCAATTTCGGTTGCTGCTGGTCTAACTTTTCAGCGCTTGAAATCAATACAAACTGAATTTGGCCTTGTAGGCCAAGTTTCTGGCTTTGTTAAATCGTATTTGCCCATTTCGTGCACTCTATTTTTCACTACACTGTGTTGTCTTTGCTTCTGTTGTCTCGACCGTAAACGATTTGCGACTGTGTCAGATGAGATGCGAGCACGAACTGAATCAATTAATTTGATTGCAAATAAAAATATTATTTTTACTCTATTCAAATTTAACTTTTCTAGGTGATTTGCATAGTTGAATTTATTGTGAAATCGTTTGGAAAGGTAATAACGGTTTTCAAGATAAAAATAAGTAAATATTATATAAGCAAACAATACATGAAATTGATACTGTCAACTTACAGTTTTCATATATTTCCTTAAATTAATAAACCATTGTATTTTTTATTTCACCAACCAATTTCACAGCGGAAACTGTTGATTCTAAGTCGGAACTTCTAAACTTTTATTTTGCTTACATCCATTCACAGCTTATTTATTTGGTATCGGTGTGGGGTCGCGCCGCTAGCTCTCATCTAAAAAAAAATTCAACTCTACAAGACAGGTGTCTGAAAATCATCTTCAATAAACCCCTACTGTTTTCAAGCTTATTGTTATACTCCGATAATACCCATAACATCTTACCTCTAGCATTCTTATGTGATGTTCAAACATTACTGTTCGTTCACACCTCAACTCACCAGAATTTACAGTTTCCAACTTTAGCTCACTCTCGAACTACACGTCGTAGTAACAACCTGCTTCGCGTTCGAGCAGTCACAAACATTGGTCAAAGAAGGATTCTTTTTGTTGGTCCAATAAAATATAACGCACTTCCACTTGACATTCAAAGGGGGCTACCACGTTTGGCATAAAGTCGTTTGGCATAATACCGTTTGGCATAACGCCGTTTGGCATAATGGTTATTTGGCATAATGGTTATTTGGCATAATGGTCATTTGGCATAATGGTCATTTGGCATAACAGTCATTTGGCATAACAGATGAACATGCTGCTTAATAGAAATTGTTCTAATTTAGTGCAATTTTGAAAAGTCTAATGCGGCTACGCCGCATCGTTTTTAATGACCTGGTGTCCGACCTCGCTGCCGCTCGTTCGGACTTAACTGAGGGATAGCTCCTAGCTTTGGGTAATCCGGGCAAACGCCCGCAACTAGACAGAGGTGATTTCTGCGGGGGCGCTGCCCCCCCGCAGTGGCCGGCGCTTCCGACGGCGGGTCGCCGGCGCACTCGCGGCCTTCGGCCGTCTCGACCTGAATCATCTATGACGAACAGAATATTGTGCTGGCACTAAGTGAGTTGCTTATATAAAAAGGTTTCACATATTTCGTTGGAGTTTCCCTTGCACAACATCAATCGATCGAAACACATACGACAATTTTCATTAGATTAAAATATTGCAAATCCCATTATTATTATGCCAAATGGCATTATGCCAAATGACCATTATGCCAAAAGACCATTATGCCAAATAACCATTATACCAAACAGCGTTATGCCAAACGGTATTATGCCAAATGACCTTATGCCAAACGGGCCGCCCCTCATTCAAAGAACATCCAACCGTGCCTTATTTGGGGCTAGACTGAAGTATCATTTTAAGCATAGACTGAGCGAGATATTGATTTAATGTAGTTCCTTAATGTATTAATGTATTGGGTTTAATACAATTTATTGTATTCTGATGACAAAATGTATTTTTCACGGTGCAATATGTTTTGCTTATATTTGTTTCTTCGGCTAAATGATAAATATATTCAAACTGTACACTGTTTTCCGAAAAATAGTTGATGGGAAAAGATTGTTACAATTAATTGAATACACTGATGAAAACTAGCACGAAAACTCAACCGTCTCCAGCGTAGTTCATACAGAACATTGAAATGTCTACTTATGTTCAATGGAAAACTTTAAACAAATATGTAACAATAAATCTTATGGTTTTTCTGCAACATTGTCTCAGGTGTCTAAGTGGTATATGTGAAAACCTTGCTCTCGGCATCTTAAAGCTAAAGCAGAGCAAAATCAAAGCCTTGGTATTACATTCCTGTAGTGGAATTTGACCTTCTGTTTCAACAGACTTCGCAGCCGATTCAGAGTGTACAGAACCATTGCATGGCTAGTGCTACGATTCTACTGACACTACGAATCCTTCCAGGTCGGGGCTAAAGCAGAGTACCCTATTAAATATATTATTCTTACTACCATGGAGTGGGAAGGTAAGTTTCTTAAGACATTATCAACTATTTAACCAATTGTGTTTAAGTTATTTTAGTCAAGAGCGAAAAGCCCGTAGAAATTAACTTTGATCAGCATACAAACGACCAATGTTGCGACATGTTTAAAAGTTCGGAATTTATTTCAAATAAAAATAGCACGCTCGGTAATTTCTGATGTAATAAGCGTAAGCGAATTTACATAAATTCGGCAATAAATTATTCGATTGTTATGAACTGTTATATTAACAGCAAAAATACGACCAACTTCGAAAAGCAGATCAAAACTTGAAAAAACGAAATTGCAATGGTTAGAAGCAAAGCCTCCCTGATGAATTGAGTGATAGTGCTGATCGGTTTATTATATATTAATTATAATTATAAGAGCAAATTCAGTAGCTGCGAGATTTATATGGGTAGTCTATAGTATAACTGAAACTGAAACAAACGTATCCCCAGCAAGCCGTTCTAGTTTTATTTATTCGATCAGTTCTTCTGTCAAATTTAAAACTGGTCTACGATGCCGTTTTTATTTTTTGTATATTTGAAACACGAGTACAACACTGCTGGGGTTGCCAGTTTTTCTTGTTATAAAATCCAGATTTAAATTTTGTAACTGACATAAATTATGCATCTAGAACTAAAACACTCCTGAATATGCCCTAATAACACGTAAGCGAAAATAAACCAAATTAAAATTTGAACAAATATATTTTTACTTTTGTGATTTTTATCTTCAGTATTATTTTATATCTTCTTTCAATGTTATTTTTTATGTATATAGCACTTGTTAATTCAATGAAAATATTTGTTAAAAAATCTAAATCAACTAAAGGAAAACAACTTGCAGCTTCAACCAATTCTGTTCATTAAACATTAAACCAGTGATTTTGTTACTATTTTAATAAAATAAATTGAAATTGCCCGAACTTAATTATTCGTACAATATTTCATAGTTTTATTAGGCATCCTGCGGTTCCAGCCCAAAACAGATTCTTGAGAATAATGTTATCAATCTTTTTAAACTATAGTATACGTCGAAAACCTTTCCAATATCTTGGTTAACGAAAGAGTGTGAGACATTATTCGTCATATTTTTTCTCCTCAAATCTGATCATTTCTACCTTTGTTAGGATCACTTACATATCAATTCTGTATAAAATGTTCAAAACGACGAATGTAATAATGAGAGATTCTCTTTGTTTACTTTCTCTTTCGATTATTGCGAAACATTCTTGCTTTTTTTCGGTAATTTCTTCAGTGTAGATTTAAAGATGATAGCTTTATTTATTATTATCGATGAATAATTGGAGTGAAGGATTGCTAACAGTACCGTAATAATCGAAAGAGAAAGTAAACAAAGAGAATTTCTCATTGTTACATTCGTCGTTTTGAACATTTCATACAGAATTCATCGATTTTGAAAATACTCATATACTGTGTGTGGGACCTGAGTAAGCTCGTTACAAGTCGAGAGTAAGAATCTAACTGAGAGCCTGAGATGCCAGGTAAAAATTTCAAATATCTTCAGACAAGGTTGCAAAAGTCTGTATATCCGAAGAAATATCTGCAGTTACCAAGTATGTCTTTATATCTCTATTAAGCTAGCGCTTCGCCGTGGTCAGGTCGAAGCGAGACAACTCACTGCTTCCTCTTGCTTTGTCGCCGAAATTTCACCCTAAATTGCAAATTTCTCCAATACTAACCCGATTCACGAAAAATCAAAAACATACAATTGTAGGTAAATGATTTTACTATGCATTTGGCGAAAAATATCAGTTAGAAAGCTTTTCTTTCGCGAGATTTCGTGCGAGTTTTGTTAAACATTTTGTTTTATTTTTTCCTTTTCTCGCTATAAACAACTCGCATATGTAGGGATGTGCTACGTTTTCAACAAAGCGTCAAAGCTAGTAACGATGAAAATCATTACTGATTTCTCGTTCTATTGAAACATGAATTATTTTACAAAGTAGTAACACTTACTTACATTTTCTACTCATCTATATTCAACCTTTGAAATTGTCGTGAACTTTTTTTTTTGCTCGCCAAGTCAGTTTAGTGTATCATACTTAAGGTAGCGCTTCGCCGTGGTCACGGGAGCTCGCTGCCTATCCCGGGGTTTCACGCACTTTACCCAAAATTGTGAGAAAACGGGAAAGAAAACGGAAATTCCTAGAACATACGATTCTAGATAATTAATTTTTCTATCGATTCGTATATAAATTGTGCCTGATAAACGTTTTTATCGAAAGATTTCGTGCGAGTTATAAAAATAAATGAGTTTTTCCTTATTCTTTCGCACGCACACAATGTCAACGCATGCATTGGGGTGTGCAAAATGCCACATGTGGTAGACGCTAACAACATTTCTTTTGTTTTCGTTTTCCGTTCTCTCTGAAGAGAACTCTGTTTGTTTTGTTTTCGTTTTCCGTTCTCTCTGAAGAGAGAACGGAAAACGAAAACAAAAGAAATGTTGTTAGCGTCTACCACATGTGGCATTTTGCACACCCCAATGCATGCGTTGACATTGTGTGCGTGCGAAAGAATAAGGAAAAACTCATTTATTTTTATAACTCGCACGAAATCTTTCGATAAAAACGTTTATCAGGCACAATTTATATACGAATCGATAGAAAAATTAATTATCTAGAATCGTATGTTCTTGGAATTTCCGTTTTCTTTCCCGTTTTCTCACAATTTTGGGTAAAGTGCATGAAACCCCGGGATAGGCAGCGAGCTCCCGTGACCACGGCGAAGCGCTACCTTAAGTATGATACACTAAACTGACTTGGCGAGCAAAAAAAAAAGTTCACGACAATTTCAAAGGTCAGTAATTTTTTACGAAAGTCTGCGAAAAACTTGATTTTCAAAAGTCTGCACAGCAAAAAATGTCTGCAGCACTATGTACGAAATCTGCAGATTTACAGACAAATCTGCAGATCTGGTTTCTCTGCTGAGAGCCAATATCCACTGATTCGATATTCACACTCCATGTATGTTTATATGCAGTGTTGCCAGGCTGCCAGATTTGACTGGAAAATGCAAGATTTTTCCCACTTCGCCAGACACTCAAATTAACCAGATCTTTTACCAAATTTTCCTAGATTTTGTCAGATCTCGCTAGATCTTTACGGTTTGGCCTCTATAATTTGGTGGGGAGACCTTTTTTTTGCTGACTGAAAAATGAAGACCGGCAAAATTTTTCTTGTATATAGTAGACCTATGATGAAAATTTGAAAGCATTTAATGTCGTTGTAGCATGATATGAATATTGAGCGCTCATTAAACTTCTCACTATCTGTACCATATCGGTATCAGAATGTCGTCAACATAAGTTCACGGAAATGTCACCAAAAGCTCATTTTGGTGAGCAAAAAAAAGGTCTCGTAGCAACCTTTTCTCGTGTCCATCTATGCTATCAACGAAAATCGGTATTTATCTGTACGATCCGTCAATTATCGGTATTTTGGGAGTACATATCTGTATTGCGGTATAAAGGTCAAATATCTGTATAAATACCGATAAATCGGTATACCTGGCAACATTGATCTCTGGTCGTACACTGAGCTAAATTTTCTTTTTCACATTATATGATATTCTAATGATTTTGCACTATTAGCATTTCCAATAATAGTTACAAGATGTGTTCAACATCATGTCAAATATATGAGATAATCTTATGAAACATAAAACTCTTCTTAAACGAATGAAATTTCCAGTCTGAGTCAAATTGATTGGCGCGTCTTATAACCATTATTAGATATCCGCACAACATACATTGGAACAATTTATGAAGCGCATATTATATTCACTTCGATTTTATTTAGATAGGTTCATATATACCATATGACTAGTTTTATAAAATTTATGTATATATATATATATATATATATATATATATATATATATATATATATATATATATATATATATATATATATATATATATATATATATATATATATATATATATATATATATATATATATATATATATATATATATATATATATATATACATATATATATATATATATATATATATATATATATATATATATATATATATATATATATATATATATATATATATATATATATATATATATAACTTTCAATGGAGCTCATACGAATAGCAGATAATCGCCAACTACTACTTTTCTTTGAGGATTCAAGCTTTACTAGTATTCCGTTCGGTAAGGGAGCACCTCATGATATTTGCGAAAGAGAAGTGAGATCCCGAGACTGAAAATAAAAATGAATCTTACTAGACAGATAGAGTAATGAAATGTACCGGATATATATTTCATGGTCCGTTAACGCATATCCTTGAACGAAGTTGGTTGAGCTGTCTTGTCAGCGATTTAAAATTACATTGAGATGCGGAACTTCCTGAAAAAAAATGGTCTGGAGCAGTTGATGAATATCGGAGATACAACTATTTCTTCAGCTTCAAGCAGTACGATTCACGACTTCCATCTGATTTTCATATAAATTATATGGGATATTTTTATAACTTTCATTATGATAACGTCCATTTAGATTTGACGTACACATTAAATAAAGATTATAAGTTTCCATATAATTTCTATGAATTATATTTTGCATATGATTCATATGACAAATCTAATGAATATAAATAAGATTTTCATTTCAGTGTAACTCAACAGGGTGACACAGATCTACCACACTGTGATACCTTTTTGAACAGTTCTTACTCATACTCATTGAATTCTAATGCAATTTAAACAAAATCAACTGTCATTGAAATGTTTAATAATGGAACTGGAGCATAATTAAAACTTTCTTAATTGTAGGTCATTTTCATTTTTAATTTATTTTCATTTCCAGCTGTATAATTTCAATATTTTTTTTTGTTTCCATTATAGAGGTTTTAACATTGTTGTCATTCACCTTTTCGGACCAGAAAAGTTTTCTGATTCTATGTGCGGGGTTGGGAATCGAACCCAGGTGGGCTGCGTGAAAGGCATCGACTTATCCATCACGCTATACCCGTTCCCCAAATTTCAATATTGATTCATCTTAATATCATCCGCATTATAAGGCCTCTGTAATACAAAACCTCATTCGATTTATGGCATGCGATTATATGTACGAACATCATACACACTACAAAATTAATTGTATTTCCTATATGGCTGCTGTGGTGACTCATTTTGTAATGAGAATCATCTACATTTTGAAATATTTCAATTTACAAGTGTATGTGTTTCAAACCAATTTTCAGTGATATTCATACAAATCAGTTTTTTTTTGACAGAGGGGAAATTGAATGGCCGACTTATTAAAAACATCTGAAAATTGTTATGGGGATCGGATGAAGCAAAAACCGTTCAGTTTGTGGTCGCTCATTTCTTTCAGTGCGATGCGGAATATAAAGTCAGAAAACAGCAAAGACTCAACTCAATATAAGACCTACATTACATTACAGCGCTGACGTCGTTCAAGAGATCTTTAATTTCTGACATTTCCATATTGTTGCTTTTTGAAACGTCATTGCGAAAACAAAAAGGATATCAAAATTTATTCACTACAGCTGATTGGAATGCCAATAAGTTGAAGGGTTTTTTGAAGTATTACTTGACAAAGAAAAGTGCTAGTTTAAATTAGTTTCTGCGTTTTTCTTATTTCCGCGAGTTTATGCAACTGATTTTTCAAGTATAGATAAAGGGGTGAAGGTCAAAATTTGTGCCGAAATTCGTGATGTTTAATTTTGACGGCGACTTTCGTCGTCGCCCACAGCAAAGTCTCGGTGGTGTTTCGCAAAAATCAGATCGTCTCAGCATTATCCGGAAGGCTCAGCAAGAACGCCAGAAGCGGGAAAATATTCGTCGTCAGCAACACGGTGCGACGGTGATTCAAAGTTCGGTGCGCAGTTTTGTGCAACGGCAGAATGTCAAACACCGTGAACGAGAAAGGTTCGATGAATACCGGAAAATTAATGGATTGAAAAAGTTACAGGATTTAGAATATCTGTCTCGAAGGATTGTATTGTTCTACCATGTAAAAAATATCAAGGATGGAGATCGATTGGTAGGTTAGCGAATCTGCAGCAGGTTTCTGCGAGTGGGTTCGTAGAAGGTCATTAATTTTGGCAAATAAATCGATACTTTATTCTTGTGAATGGAGTAATTTTTGTGGATGGAGAAAAGAATATATTTTTTCGTGTTTTTCGCAGATTTTTCTCTGTCAATATCTTATTAAGAATCAAAAAGAAGCGTTTGAGGCAGCAACAACCGAGTCGATATGGACATATCGTATCAAAAAATTGTTGGGATTATGTTTACAGCAGATATTTATTCCTGAGCATTCATCGGTGAGCAATGCCCTTGCTTTGCTTTAGATGTACTCTAATATATTGTTCACTTACAGACCATCCCTATGCGCATGTTAGAAATTTTTTCGTCCAACATCTATGTAGATAAGTACATCGATTCGAGTTTAAAAAATCGTGGTCGGAATTATCTGGAAAACATTTTCTGCTATCTGATCCGCCAAAAGTACTTTCAGATCATCCGCCAGCTAATTGAAGACAAAATACCTCCCATAGATGAAGATACAACCGAACTGCCGAATCCAGTCGGAGATGCACTGCTGCAAATGCTGCTCCGTCCCTTGAAGTTGATTCCGACAGCAAACGAATCGTTCAATGCCAGCATTATGCAGTCGTTCTGTTTCTACATGCTATCCCCAGACTTTTCTAATCAGATCAAACACTACATCGTTCCTTCGCTGGCGAAGAGCTTTGATTTTCCGTATATTTCATTGATACACTACATTGCAGATGAGTATCAGGTTCGGTTGGATTATCAAAACACAATTTTGATTGACATCGACGACGAAATGACCGACGGTGGATCAATGATGGCTAAAAGAGCAGGGGAAAATTCTAGCAAGAAACCCCGAAAGAGTCGACAGAATGAATCACTTCTGTTCACCAGTTCACTGCTTTACACTGCGATGAAACTGAGCGAAAATCAGTTCGGTAAGTGATTTGAATATGAGATTTTTGATAATAATAGCGTAAGACGGTAATTTGAAAATTTGGCCACTCTTTTCGAGTATATCTTCGTAGTCTATTTTCCACTTGCGCCCGGCTAACTGTTTATTACAAAAACATTTGCTTACTTCAATAAATCAAGGATCTTCGTCGAAGGTTTTAACTAAGGGTTTCCCATAGATGATATAGAGCGAGGATGTCGGTAACTCACTGTAGAAAGCGCTGGCCAAATTTTCGCGAATCAAGATTTTAGCATCAATGTTCTATTTGTAGAGAACAGTGACGTGTTTTCTTCTATAATAAACAAGCTGTCCCGGAGAACTTTGTCCCTCTCAAAACTCATATCTGGATATAAATTGTTTCTATCAATCATGAAGTCACTAGAATTCGAACCATTATTCAGTCTGCAGTATTATCAAAGCACCTAAGTTATTCGCATTTCACTCCAAATTTATTGCTTTTATTAATAGAAAACAGTACTTTGGTTGAGTTAATCTAATAAATCTCAAGTATTCTCTTATTTCTTCTTACTCACATATAGCCGTAAAAATTGTTGGAATAACCGATAGATCCGTAGCAAATGACATATGCACGATTGAAAAAAAAAAAACTTAAAATTTTGTAAACGAAATGTTTTTTTTTCTATGTTCGCCTAAAAGATTTTTATCGAATAACGTTATTTTGAAGTTTACATTTTGTAGAACATGTTCTCTAGAGAAAAAGTACGGGTGTGTAATGTCAAAGACATAACTGGATGTCGTGAATACGAATATGACACGCTTTATTTATGCTTCCGAATTCGAATTGGTAGTTGATCGATTGTTTGAATTGTGCAAATTTAAAAAATTTAAACGATGCGCCTAGACTAAATTACATATTAGTTAAATTAAACATTCTGAAACGCAATTAAATATTATGAAATAAGCAGTATAGTTCATTATAATAAAAAATGGTGGCTCTGAAAAGAACTTTTTATGAAAGCGTTCGTGATGAAGAGTGACGAGTTGAGTTAGTTCAGCACGCAGACTCTGAATTCTAAACCCATATTCCGGAACTAAGCTCTGAAACTTGAAGACCGCCATGACTACCAGAATGAGTTGTATAGAGTACAGTAAAGTAAATTTCCGCATAATTCTTTACGAGTATTATTATGGTTCTAAAAAGAACCGAATAGAAGAAGTCTGGAATAAAGAACTGGACCCTGAGTTCAAGAACTAAATTTAGAACCAATAACAGACTCAGAATCCAGTTTCAATTCTAGAACTGCAATTTCGAAACTGAAATTAGTTCCGGAATACAGTTTCAGCACGCAGGCTCTGAATACTAAACCTATATTGCGGAACTAATATCTGAAATTTGAACTTCTCGTTACGACTACCGGAAAGCAAATGAGAGTTGCTACCTGAGCGTTTGAGGTTTTAGCCACGCAAAAGGTGCACTCTCCGTCGCTGCTGGTTGATGGTTTAACTCTCGCGATGGCAGTCTTCTCGCCTTGATGGCCAGCAAGCGAATGATAGTTGCTACCTGAGCGTTTGAGGTTTTAACCACGCAAAAGGTGCACTCTCCGTCGCTGCTGGTTGATGGTTAAACTCTCACGATGGCAGTCTTCTCGCTTTGATGGCCAGCAAGCGAATGAGAGTTGCTACCTGAGCGTTTAAGGTTCTAACCACGCAAAAGGTGCACTCTCCGTCGCTGCTGGTTGATGGTTCAACTCCCACGACGTCTGCTTCCACCGAACGCACGAAAAGAAATGATCGATTTTCGACCACGGTTTCCCTTTTATACGCATTCAGTTGCAGATATGTGCCTGACTACCTCAAAATCGTCGTCCTTGCGCGAAAAATCCAAGCGAAAGTAAAGAGTTTTCCGCATTATTTTCAAATTTTGAGAAAACTTAATTTTTGAGTTGTTTGTGGTTATCTCACATTGTTCAAAATATTATCCTAAATTCCTGATCATATTTTTGATGAAATGGTGAAAGAATTATGTTGCTACCATTAATACAAGTCGAGATATTCACGATTAAGTTCTGCCCATTCTTCCATATGGCTAATTTTGAAAAGGCACCCCATAGTAAAGTAAGTCGAATTCACGACAAAAAAAAACTTAAAATTTTGTAAACGAAATGTTTTTTTTTCTATGTTCGCCTAAAAGATTTTTATCGAATAACGTTATTTTGAAGTTTACATTTTGTAGAACATGTTCTCTAGAGAAAAAGTACGGGTGTGTAATGTCAAAGACATAACTGGATGTCGTGAATACGAATATGACACGCTTTATTTATGCTTCCGAATTCGAATTGGTAGTTGATCGATTGTTTGAATTGTGCAAATTTAAAAAATTTAAACGATGCGCCTAGACTAAATTACATATTTGTTAAATTAAACATTCTGAAACGCAATTAAATATTATGAAATAAGCAGTATAGTTCATTATAATAAAAAATGGTGGCTCTGAAAAGAACTTTTTATGAAAGCGTTCGTGATGAAGAGTGACGAGTTGAGTTAGTTCAGCACGCAGACTCTGAATTCTAAACCCATATTCCGGAACTAAGCTCTGAAACTTGAAGACCGCCATGACTACCAGAATGAGTTGTATAGAGTACAGTAAAGTAAATTTCCGCATAATTCTTTACGAGTATTATTATGGTTCTAAAAAGAACCGAATAGAAGAAGTCTGGAATAAAGAACTGGACCCTGAGTTCAAGAACTAAATTTAGAACCAATAACAGACTCAGAATCCAGTTTCAATTCTAGAACTGCAATTTCGAAACTGAAATTAGTTCCGGAATACAGTTTCAGCACGCAGGCTCTGAATACTAAACCTATATTGCGGAACTAATATCTGAAATTTGAACTTCTCGTTACGACTACCGGAAAGCAAATGAGAGTTGCTACCTGAGCGTTTGAGGTTTTAGCCACGCAAAAGGTGCACTCTCCGTCGCTGCTGGTTGATGGTTTAACTCTCGCGATGGCAGTCTTCTCGCCTTGATGGCCAGCAAGCGAATGATAGTTGCTACCTGAGCGTTTGAGGTTTTAACCACGCAAAAGGTGCACTCTCCGTCGCTGCTGGTTGATGGTTAAACTCTCACGATGGCAGTCTTCTCGCTTTGATGGCCAGCAAGCGAATGAGAGTTGCTACCTGAGCGTTTGAGGTTCTAACCACGCAAAAGGTGCACTCTCCGTCGCTGCTGGTTGATGGTTCAACTCCCACGACGTCTGCTTCCACCGAACGCACGAAAAGAAATGATCGATTTTCGACCACGGTTTCCCTTTTATACGCATTCAGTTGCAGATATGTGCCTGACTACCTCAAAATCGTCGTCCTTGCGCGAAAAATCCAAGCGAAAGTAAAGAGTTTTCCGCATTATTTTCAAATTTTGAGAAAACTTAATTTTTGAGTTGTTTGTGGTTATCTCACATTGTTCAAAATATTATCCTAAATTCCTGATCATATTTTTGATGAAATGGTGAAAGAATTATGTTGCTACCATTAATACAAGTCGAGATATTCACGATTAAGTTCTGCCCATTCTTCCATATGGCTAATTTTGAAAAGGCACCCCATAGTAAAGTAAGTCGTATTCACGACAAAAATAAACTGGTTCTGTCAGTTTAGTCAACGGTGAGAATTTTACATTTCTGCGGTCCCGAACAACATTTAAGCGCATTTTAGTAATAAGTACTTACAAAATCCTGACAATGTAATACATAGTTCAGCAACTATGGTTTTCAATTCTATATTGAGTTCTTACTAAAAAAAATAGTAAAACATGTACTCAAAAATATTCATCAGATTCAGTGCATTTATCACGAATATATGAGCCATTGCCTAAATTTCAGATCGGTGAAATTTTGTCTTTCGGATATCACGTCAAGAAACTTTCTAAAGATGAATAACAATCTACATGCATAATTTTTCATAAATGCTATTTTTGAGATCATTTTAAATCCATTATTTTGCTTGGAAATTATCATTAAGACCCAATTTCACTTTCTTTGTTACCATGGAATTCTCTTGTTCATTGTCACGTCACTACACATTCCCTAAGGTGTAATAATTACAATACAGACACCTATTCCGAACTATTTTTTGTAGTTTTTGTAAAGTATGATTCAGCGACTCGGCGGAATAACGCTTTCAAAAGACTCTTCCGTCTTCGTAGGTTACATGTCATTTCGTCGACGTCATTACAATCATACAATCAATTTGCATAAAGGGCATATTTATTTTTTTTATAATAAAATTTTGTTAAATATGTTTTTTATTATATATTTTTAGTCAACATTTATATCTAGTGGCTACAATATTTTAGTGATACAGTTCATAACTTTACATCTATGGTATTATCTGCTTAGTCTATGTTTTAATTTTTATTTCTTATTTTTTCAGTCCTAAATTGTTAGTGACTCTTATTTCATGGTCAAAGCGCTCTAATAATGGCATGTTCAGAAGTTGAACATTTAGTTTTGAATTTATTGTGTGTGTTTTCAAATTTCTGCTCGATTGTTTCTTGTTTAGCAATTGTATGTACATAAGAAGTTTAGCCCATGGAGGAAGATTCAGAATTTTTAAAAATTTGTTTTGAACGACTTGGAGCTAATAAGCTTTATGACATTTTGCGCAATTTTTCCAAACTGGAACTGCATACTCATGACTGGATAAACTATTTGCCTATAAACAGATAGTTTGTTTTGAGGTGGTAATTTAGATTTTCTGTTAATCAATGGGTAGAGAGATCCCAATAAAATGTTGTATTTTAACACTATTTTGTCCACACTAAAGAGAAACTTGCTATCCATGGTCAGTCCTAGATAAGCTGCCTCATTCAACCAACCTGTTTCAGAGCCATTTATTTTAATTTTGTTATTCTCAAGTGGGAAAAGATGGGGAGATTTAGAGTGGGGAAATATGACAGCTTGAGTTTTAGTTCCATTGATGCATATTTTCCAATTGTTGAAATAATCAACCAGTACATCCATTCCTCTCTGTATTTTGACTGAGGTGTCATCGGCAAACAGTGAGAGTACGCCATCACCCGGAAGTGCTGGAATATCTGACGTGAAAATATTGAATAATATTGAGCCCAGGATACTACCCTGAAGAACACCAGCGACAACATGAAATTTATCTGATGATAAGTTGTTAACAAAGACTTCGAAACTTCTGTTTGACAGATAGTTTTTTACTATTTTGATTAGATAGGTTGGGAAGCTGAGATGATGCATTTTATGAATTAGGCCATCGTACCAGACATTGTCAAACGCTTTTTCAACGTCTAACAAAATCATGCCAGATGTTTTCGAAACAGCTTTATTTCTTGAAAGAGTGTTATTGACTCTGACCAACTGGTGAATAGTAGAACGACCTCTTCTAAACCCAAATTGTTCTTCAGGAAAAGTGTTATTGGTGTCTGCAAACTCTACAAACGGGACAGGATTGCTTTTTCGAACATTTTGGACAGTGAAGATAACAGACTGATCGGATGGTAGCTCTTCGGACAGGTGGGATCCATTCCAGGTTTTTTTATTGGGATCACTGGGCACTTTGGCCACTTTCCAACTAGAGGGGAAGTAGCTAAGGTCGAAACATTGGTTGAAAACAGATGCAAGATGTTGGAAAAATCTAACGCTAAGGTGTTTGAGCTCTATGTTGAAAATAGAGTCAGCACCCGGACTTTTATGTTTTTTGATCTTTTGATGGATTTTTCCAATTCTTCTGTGATTATATAGAAGGCATTCTATCAACAGTTTCGACAGTGGCTGAAACAGTAGTTTCATGAGGAATGACCATATCGTGACCGAGAAGGTGGAAACTAATAACATGTTGACCTAAAGCAGTAGCTTTTTCAACCGGTGTTATGAGCAAACAGTCATCCAGACGAAGAGGTGGTATCGGTTTCGGCTTGTTTTTAAGAAGCTTAGACAATTTCCGATTGATTGGTAAACGACTGGACAATGCGCAATTCAGGCCCCAGTGTGGTTCTTAGCCTCTTGTCCAGTAACTCCTATCCATACCTCCCCGCGGTGCCGGCTGGGGTACGAGCAACCATAGGAAAGATCGGGTAACCAACCCCGGTGGGACCTTGGTCGTATGCTGACAGGGAAGGGGGTCCTCTTTAGAGGATGTCGGAGCGTCTGTACTCCATGTTAGGAGCGGCTTCAAACAGCGTCTGATCTGGTATCCAGCGGCTGAGTATGAAATGCTGCATCCCGTCCAGCTAAATCCAAGATTGCAACCCCACCAACGGGATCGTTCTAGTGCTAGTTGGGACGTTAAACAGAGCAAGCACGATGATCCTCCGGCGAGACAGGGGGTTGGCGTAGGCCTAATAAGCCGCCCATAAAACATTAATTACAAACAATACAGGAGAGAATACGACCCGGAACAATCGGCATAGACCCACGCGACGAAATAAGGACTACGATTTGAAACGTGGAACATGGAACTGCAAGTCGCTAGGTTTCGCAGGCTGCGACAGGAGAATATACGACAAACTAAATCCTCGCAGCTTCGACGTCGTAGCGCTGCAGGAGCAGGCTTCCCAGCAGTACTGCTTTTCAATGACATCCGCCACGAGATATCATGAACTGTCGGACCGCAAAGTCGAAAGCCCAGTCTACAATATGTGTGCAAGCATATGCCGAACTGTAATGGCAACAGCGCTCGCATGCCTAAATGAATGCTGTCACTGAGACAGTTTCTACTCACCAGTTTGATGAGAGTATTCTATCCGGAGAGTAGTCAAACCGAACGGGCTGTTTGTATCCTGTTTCTTTCTGTTCGCTCATTCGCATAAAATGTTACGGGGACAGCCTTAGAAAATCGAAGACATCCTTTGATTTTTAGGGAATTACTGTTACGAAGGGCTGTCGCAAGCCGGCTGTCTCATCAATGTCTCATGAAGCAATAAACCGGCTGTTTCTGGAGACGAGCTGTGGTTCATAGTGCGCTCGCACTATTTCGGCTGCCTCAATGAAGTGGTACTAGTACATACGATTGCGTTGTTGGGATTACCTTTGCAGGAAATTTTAGGATTTCATTACATTACCATTGTGAAATAAAGAAATTGTTTTAGATTTATATATACTGTCGGTGAAGGCAATGAATTTTAATAAGTAACGAATATTAAAAGATAAACACAGAGTTTTGTGTAACGGCTCATATATCTGAATTACTGAAGTATTCATCCTTAGTGCTTCCTTCTTATTCCTAAAGAAACAGATACACTAGCATTCATTGATAATACTCCTAAAATATCTTCTGCACTCTTATTCTGAATAACGACGTTTTGATTTTTCTGTTTCTCCTAGGATAACTAAACCAATGAATTTTTTAGGGTCGGAAATGACAGCCACAATATTATTATTATTATTATTATTATTATTTGATGAGTTGGCTAGAGCTGGTGAAACGAATGATTTCGTTGGTCCTGAACCAGCTTTACCACTTTCAACTAGTTGGATAAAGCAAAAGATTCGTTCTTGGGCTGCATCCAAACATGCCAGCTACTGGCGCAGCTTGCAAACTTGCGCTCAGACAAAAGCATGTCTACCAGATTTAAATCTGAAAATGTCAAAGTGTCTACTGTATTTTTCCAAGCATCATTGCTGTATTCTGGTCAGAGCTCTGACTGGACATAGCAAACTCAATGATCACATGGCTACTATTCAACGTGCTGAGTATTTTTATTATTATTATTATTATTATTATTATTATTATTATTATTATTATTATTATTATTATTATTATTATTATTATTAATATTATTATTATTATTATTATTATTATTATTATTATATTTATTTATTTCCGCTTTCAAACTTAATTGTGGTCGTTCACCGGGGAATCACACCTACATTTTTCAATATATAATTTTTTTTTTTTACATAATTCCTTTTCAGAAAGAAAACTGTTAAATATATGCAATGAACTCGGCTCTCAGAATGTTTCACTATTCATTTACAATATTTAAAGTTCCAAACGTTTGATTTTTTTTAATGCGGACACAAGCTACTTAGCCAATTAGAGTAGAAAATTTTCGACATTCTTAGACTTGTAACTGCGGAAGTCGGATCCGAATTAAATTCAATAGTAACCTATGCAGCCTTTTCATTTCAGCCTGATTTGGGAAAATAGGTGCAGTCATGCCTGAGAAATTGAGTGACGTTGTTTGACACATACAATACACATACATACACACGGAGGAATTGCTTAACTTATCCTAGTCGAATGTCAACTTTCACTAGTCGAATTTTCAAGTAATTTCAAAACCTTTTTTTATGACAAAATCAAAATCTATGTATACACACTATGAAATTTTTATAATTCCAATGGCAGATATAAGATTCTTCAAAACCAAATTGAGCTTGAATTCATGTTTAGGTAATAACATGTTTTGTTACTTACCATTTTTGGAAATATAAGTGTACTTTATAGGTAATCGTACTTATCCCCAAATTTCCTAACCAGAACCGGCAATGAAATTCAATACGATGAATCTATAGTGCATCGAAATGTGAGGGCGTGAGGGCCGACTGAAACAGAGAACCAAAAATGTATACGAGAATTGTAGCAAGCGCATAGAAACTGGATGTGCTGTTTGAAATTTCAAGGCACCGCATCTTCTTCTGCGTGCGCTCGTGATTGCAACATCTACATTTCCAAAATTGGCTTGAGCGTAAAAGCACATAGAGGAAATGATTAAGATACTTCTCAAAGTTTACATGAAATTGTCCTTTTAACTGCAGCTATAAATTTGGGCCTCAGTTACTTTTATATCAAGTTTTGTGGTAAACAACGACATTAAGCTAAAGAATTCAAAAGATACTGAACACAAGCTTCTACTTGATGAAAGATGCGCTTTAACCGAGTTTTAAATTTTACAATGTAAAGTGACAGTTTTAATGTGTGTAAAAGTCGCGAACTTCTGGTAGCTATGACCAAAATAATATAATAGTTAATATGCCGTTTCTAGAGATAAGATAATTCAATGCATAACAGGAAGAAAATGAATTCCAGATTATCAGCACATATGTATTTTGGAATATATTCCAGGTTAATAGAAACACTATACTATTCATATATAGAAGATAACTGGATATGTCTGGAAGGCTTGAGACCATATTACTCAAGAAAGACATTATTAAATAACTTGGTGAACTAAAACTTTTTTCTAAATAAAACGAAATAAACATTCGAATCTGTTACGGGCAACCATGCTGCATTCCACGCTTGGAAACATGTTTTTTGGAAGAACCGCAATTTTTCATTCAGTTTTTGCATTCAAAGCTTTGTTGTACGGTACCTGCAAATAAATTTCTAAATGATTTTTGCATTGCTAATTCCGACTCCAAATTTTGCACTCAAGGTTTTTATTCGATTGGTCAATGTACATATAACGAACTTAACGAGTCAGATTTTGTATGTTTCAGTTCTGACTTGGAAAGATTCTTAGTCTCCGTAGTATTGCAACACTGACCATGCAATAGTCCCGTAGACATACAAGTCGACCGCAAAGTTGAATGCTATTCAGAATCACGCTAACTAGTATCGAATACAGAATCTTTAATTTGAATATATCTTTTGCTACAAACATTCATTCACCGTTTACATCTAAAATCTGATTCAATTGACTTATACACTCTTGAATAAGAAACGATCGCGCCTTTGATATTCTGAAGGAAGAGATAAAGAGGATGGAAATAATGCTCCAAGCACATCAGTACGCGCCTACACTATGAATGTTACAGGCCACAAACCGAACGTAAACTGCCTGAAACGAGCACGCCGAACTGTCTCAGCTCTTTAATTATGAATATAATTTCATGAAAACAAACTTTTCTTTCTATAGAATTTCATTGATCGATCGATTCATAGAAGATCGACCAAAATAAAAAATTGACTATTCATTTAAACCAAAGTCCGTTCTTTAATCCATTTCGTATTAGTAGTTTCGTATATTATTAATTATCAATAATATTGTTATCAATGCCTTAACAACGGTGATTGCTATGCGCAATGATCAACCGCTGCGCAAAGCAATCACCAAAGGCAAAACTAAAACCCACATGCTTGCCTCGAATCTTCATAGCAAACCAAGAGCAACAAATTTAACCGCACCAGCTACTGTCGCAGACCTGGTCAAGGGAGAGTAATATTTTGCTCTCGACAGAAACAACGCAGTGACTGATACCCGAAGTTTACTGTCGCATCAGCAAGAACTTCATGCTTCTTCGGCTGTCGTGGACCATGACAAAATGTTTTGAGATGGAATGAACTGTCGAACGAAGGGAATGACGGCAACGTTGGCTGTACAGAACTATTTGTCTAAGGGCTGTCGTGATGAAACCTATCACAAGGCTGTCATGGAAAGAGTAGCAAGACAGCCTCAATAATAATGTCGCGCGGCGGTACATTTGGGAAGCCTGTGCAGGAGCTTTGTTGGATGGGACAGAAGGTGTGGAAAAGCGGACATCGAGCGGCTACCTTCTACCAAAGCTGTGGCACAACGAACGAGCTGGGAACTGGCTTTATAGTGCTGGGCAAGATGCGTCAGCGAGTGATTGGTAGGAAGGGAGGCAATGTACCGACCGGTAATCGGGCCGAACAGCCTGCGTGCCGCATCGAATAACAACGGCCAACGGTGTGTGTGTGCTACCCAACGTCGAAACCAAACGTCGCGGTTTAACATCGCGCGGCTCCGGGATCCTGGAGTAGCCCAAGATTAAGCGCAGCAGTTTGCAGTGGCACTACCAACGGAAGAGCAGCTTGGTGCAGCTACTCTTGAAGATGGCTGGAGAGACATCCGTTCTGCCATAGGTAGCACTGCATCAGCAACGCTAGGTACGGCGACACCGAACGTAAGAAACGACTGGTACGACGACGAATGTGAACAGTTAGTGGCCGAGAAGAATGCAGCTTGGGCGAGTAAGCTGCAACACCGGACGAGAGCAAACGAGGAGCGATACAGACAGGCGCGGAACAGACTAAACTCGGTATCCCGTAGAAAAAAGCGCCAACAGGAAGACCGAAATCGCGAAGCGATGGAACAGCTGTTCCGTGCTAATGACACAAGGAAGTTCTACGAGAAGGTGAACCGTTCGCGCAGAGGCCATGTGCCACAGGCCGATATGTGCAAGGACACCAACGGGGATCTTCTCACGAACGACTGTGAGGTGATCGAGAGGTGGCGGCAGTATTTCGATGAGCACCTCGATGGCGATGTGGCGGAATACGAAAGTGGTGGCGCGGTAACGAACTTGGGAACGCGTGTGGAGGACGATAGACTGCCGGTCTCAGACCTCCAAGAAGTGGAGGAGGTGGTAAGCCGGTTGAAAAATAATAAGGCCGCTGGCGTTGACCACCTACCAAGCGAGCTACTAAAACACGAATTCGTGGGACAATATCAGGCAGGATTTATGGGCGAACGCGCTACCACGGACCAAGTGTTCGCCATCCGCCAGGTGTTGCAAAAGTGCCGCGAATACAATGTGCCCACACATCACTTGTTCATCGATTTCAAATCAGCCTACGACACAATCGATCGAGAACAGCTATGGAAAATCATGCACGACTACGGACTCCCGGACATGTTTGATACGATTGGTCAAGGCTACGATGGATCGAGTGATGTGCGTTGTTCATCGTTAAATTGTTGTTAAATCTACAAAACGCTGATTAGACCGGTTATCCTCTACGGGCACGAGTTCCGGACAATGCTTGCGGAGGATCAACGTGCATTAGGTGTTTTTGAACGGAAGGTGTTGGAACCATCTTCGGCGAAGTTCGGATGGAAGACGGTACGTGGAGAAGGCGAATGAACTATGAACTGCACCAGTTGCTGGGAGGACCAACCCTCGTCCAAACGGCCAAGATCGGGCGGTTACGGTGGGCCGGGCATGTTGTTAGAATGTCGGAGAACAACCCGGTTAAAATGATTCTCGATAATGATCCGACCGGTATAAGAAGAAGAGGCGCGCAGCGGGCGAGATGGATCGATCAAATTGAGGACGACCTGCGGACCCTTCGCAGCAACCGAGGCTGGCGGCGAGCAACCATGAACCGAGTTGAATGGAGACGCTTCCTGTATACAGCAGAGACTAGCGTGGTCTACGACTGAAAGAGTAAGAGTAAGTACCAGTTGTTGTAATTTTTTGAGACCCATCAGAGGACACCTTCGAACCCTTACTAGGGAGCTTTTGAGAAGATTTATTTCTTCTCTTTCTGTATAATGAGTTAAGAGGGACAGCCGAAAATTTACCTAGGGGGTCATCATATTCGGTCTCGTTAGCTGACAAACAAGTGTATAGATTTACATGAGGCGTAGCACTCTTCAACATTTCAGCAAAAGAACTCTTTGAATGTCGCTTATGTGAACGCCTCATCTTATCCTTGCGCAAATTGTACGCGGTGCATACCGAGATATCATGCGGTCCCTCCTTACAGAGAGACACTTTTTAATGTCTCCGCCGCAGGAGTTATCCGCATGACTTCCTCCACATTTGATAGAACGGGATTTATTGCAACAATGGGATGCTGTATGTCCCAATTGTTTGCAAACGGATTAATTCGAATTATCACTCGACGGCACTTATGCAGACACAGTTGAATATGGAATGACCTTGATAACGGTTGGTTGGTAAACGACTGGACAATGCTCAATTCAGGGCCCAATGTTGTTCTTAGCCTCTTGTCCAGTAACTCCTATCCCTACCTCCCCGCGGTACCGGCTGGGGTACGAGTAACCATAGAAAAGATCGGGTAACCAACCCCGGTGGGACCTTGGTCGTATGCTGACAGGGAAGGGGGGGCTTGCCCGAGCGTCTATTCCTACGCGACGAACTAAGGACTACTATTGGAAGCTTGGTACATGGAACTGCAAATCGCTTGGCTTCCCAGGATACGAACGAATGCTGCATGATGAGCTTAAAATCCACGACTTCGATGTCGTAGCACTGCAGGAACTTTGTTGGACGGGACAGAAGCTGTGTAAAAGCGGACATCGAGCGGCTACCTTCTACCTGAGCTGTGGCACAACCAACGTTCTAAAAACTAGGATTTGTAGTGTTGGGCAAGATGCGCCAGCGCGTGATTGGGTGGCAGCCAATCAGTGATAGAATGTGCGTATTGAAGGGCCGTTTCTTCAATTACAGCATCATCAACGTGCACTGTCCAAATGAGACGAGACCCGATGACGAGAAGGAAGCATTCTACGCGCGGCTGGAACAAACCTACGACAGCTGTCCACGGCGGGATGTAAAACTCGTCATCGGCGACATTAATGCTCAGGTAGGCCGATATCCACAAAGCCACCTGGAGATCACCTGATCAACATACGGAAAATCAAATCGACCACGTTCTCATCGACGGGCGATTCTTCTCCGACGTCATCAATGTCCACACTTACCGCAGTGGCAATATTGATTCTGACCACTACCTTGTCGCGGTTTGTATGCGTTCAAAACCATCGACGGTGCACAATACTCGTCGCACAGGAACGCCGGGAGTCATTCTCGAGCAGCTACGTAGCATTCGTACTGCAGAGGAATACGCGCAACAACTGGAGCTAGTGCTACCAACGGCAGAGCAGCTTGGCGCGGCGACTCTTGAAGTCGGCTGGAGAAACATAAGGTCCGCCGTGAGTAGCACTGCTGCAACCGTTCTAGGTACGAGGTTATCGAATCGAGGAAATGACTGGTTTGACGGCGAATGTCAGCAGTTGGTCGAAGAGAAGAATGCAGCAAGGGATGCTGCAGCATCGCACTAGAGCGAACGAGGAACGATACAGACAGGCACGGAACAGGCAGAACACGGTTGTCCGGAGGAAAAAGCGCCACCAGGAAGACCAAGATCGCGAAGCGATGGAACAGCTGTATCGCTCAAATGACACACGGAAGTTCTATGAGAAGGTAAACCGCTCACGTAGATGCTACACGCCACAGGACGAAATGTGCAGAGATACCAGTGGTAACCTTCTCACGAACGAACGTGAGGTGATCGACAGGTGGAAGCAGTACTATGACGAGCATCTGAATGGCGAAGTACAAGATACAGAGAACGGTACAGGAATCAATCTGGGTGCACGCTCAGCCGACGACAGATTCCCAGCCCCTGATCTGTTGGATATAAGTGAGGAGATCGGTAAGCTGAGGAACAACAAAGCCGCGGGTAATGACCAGTTGCCAGGCGAGCTGCTCAAACATGGAGGAGAGGCACTGGCTAGAGCGCTGCACTGGATGATTTCTAGGATTTGGGAGGAGGAGATTCTACCGCAGGAATGGATGGATGGAGTGGTATGTCCCGTCTACAAAAAGGGCGATAAGCTCGACTGTTGCAATTACCGCGCAATCACATTGCTGAACGCCGCCTACAAGGTACTCTCCCAAATCCTTTGCCGTCGTCTATCACCAATAGCTAAGGAATTCGTAGGGCCGTACCAAGCGGGATTTACTGGAGCCCGCGCCACTACGGATCACATATTCACGATAGAACAAGTACTCCAGAAGTGTCGTGAATACAACGTACCCACGCATCACCTCGGTCCAATAGTTACGAATAGTTTCTCTCCATGCTCTCTCGCAAATGTGCAAAATGATTCTCGATGTGGCCGGGTGGCCAAAAAAGTTTTGATATTTTGAAGTTTGACTACATCACATAAAATCCAAAATACAAATGGTGCCGCCATAGAAATGGATTTACCTTCACAAAGATAACATTCACTTAATTTTTATCGCGACAACATATGTGTTTTTATCAGTGTTGGTGATTGCCGAAAATTTGACAGAAGCTGCTATATTGCTCTCTATATTGTATACAACATTTTCAATCCGGTAGAAGATCCTATAGGAACTCGAGTCATTCAATGCATGAATCGCGAGAGAATTTTTCTACATTTCTTCGCTCCACTTTATACTCTGAGTATTTCACGGCCCTTGAAAAAAAAATACAGTCTGATAATGATCGTTGCTGTGTGGAATTTCCCAAGAGAGGATCGCAAGTTGACAATTATCGCAGAAAATCGAATCGATGGTTCAACTTGATGTTTCTCATACTAGGTTGCAATATTTCAAAACCCTTGTGTGGAGCATTCACATACATTTTCATAGACACAACTTATACAAAGGTTATATGCACATAGTTAGAATAAGCGGCAATAGTAAAATGATTCTATCGCAATTATCCACTGCCCTTACAGAATCGGATCGCGAAACGAGAATAAGCGACCGTTTGTTGCTTCAGAGAGGATCCCCACAGCAGCATGCTAACCTTTGATTCTCAGAAATGTCATCGAAAAAAAATCGCTCTCGCACTGGTGTCTATTCTATGTTAAATGAGCCATGCCGGGTGTCTCTTTTTGATGGCACTGATTCATTCGTGTAAAGAATGAAGAGTGAGCATTCTTTGATACGATAAAAGCCATTCTTGGTTTTTATGCACTAATCGCATCTAAACTAAATTATCTAGACATTGTCAGGATAGATTTTCGATCCATGCTTTTGAAGGCGAGATATTCAATGAACAAGTTGAAATTTGCCGTCTTCAGCTATGCAATTCTTCCTTCAGAAAAAAGACTTTCCCTACCGCTAAAGTCAATGCATCATTCTGAAATTTTCACAGAATAATCTAAACTATTTTTCTAAGAGATTTTCAGTTGGGTGTTTTGATATTCGTCACCGTTTCATAGAAAATCAGATTTGAAGCGTGAAAATAGCCCTCTAAATCACCCTGAAACACACTGGCCTCAGCCCTTAAGGGAAGTTGACATTGATAATATTCCCTAGTAAAGTTGACCAAAGTCAAATATTGTTATAGAGTTTTCTTTGCGAAAAAACCCTTTTAGCTAAAATACTCTCCCATGGTTGGTGGGATTAACGTTATTGCAATTATTGTCAGATACAATCATTTACAATTTAATATAAATATGTGTTACAGCTTCTAGCTTCATTATTTAATTAAATGAATGAGATATGGAACGATTTGAATAAGATGTTGATTGCATTACATTCCAGCATCCAGGGTTGGAGAGCCGGTAGGGCTTAACTGAGTTTTATGTTTTCATTTTCATACTACCGGCCCTTATTACCAGTTATTACCAGTATGTAGCAGTAATTACATAAAGTGAGCGTATCCCAATTGTGTCCCACGATGACAACAAGTGAACGGTAAATCAAGTTCATCTTTGACGTTTATTGATGGTTTGTGTACCATGGTATACTGTGGAATAAGATGGAATGTTGTGGAATAGAATAAAATAATACTGAACATATGAGCAAACCACTGATAGCTGCCACACGATGTTCATCCAAGTTATTTTATGAGATTGTTTCGTTTTCGTGTGGGACCTGATGGGTTAGCTGATGTGTGAGTGAAGTGTAAGTGTGCAATAAGGGCCACCGTTTCAGCTCAGGATTATCGATCGACCAATAATAGAGATAAAAGTTGGGTGACGGCACCCCCTTTATCTCACCTCCATTAGTCATCTCATATACGAAAACCATTAGTTAGAGTGAGATTTGTTTGAAATTAGGGGCATTTGATACGAGTTTTCGCGACACTATAACACAGTATTGAACAATTTTCGAACTACTTTTTCTGCAGTATCGCTTCACATAACCGAAGCAAAGAATTCGATTTTTTTTGGTTAAAAGTCGAGTAATGGGTAAAATAACATGGTGACTCTACTAATGAGGTGAGTATTGGTACATTAACCCTACCCAAGTAGCAAATGTAACTTATTGAACTTTGAAGATGTTTTACAATTGATTCAGAAATGTTCTTTATGTTTGATATGTTCAGAAAGATTTTTAAATATTTTAAAATTGGTTGTGCAACTCATTACTGTTAAGTTTCACAATACTACCGAAAAAATCACTGTAGAACAACTTTAGGTACATCTAAAACATTTGTGCAGTATATCACCAACTTGTTTATGTTTCACTAAAGTTCTGCAAAAAAAATCACATCGTCATGTGAAACGGGAGTAATTATAACAATTGTGCAACTTATCAAAAACTTTCCAAACGGCTGTCATAATTGTAGCGGACACAATATACGTCGAAATTGCTTTAAATCTGTTGTGGAAGAAAAATTAGTAAATGATTGATGCTCTCCGCAAGGCAAAAATGATTAGCCGAATTGATAACCTTGCTGTAAAGAATATGTTTCTACTGAATCCACATAGCTTTGGCTGCCCCATGAATTTTTAGCTCAATGTGTGCAGTTTTCTTCAGTTTTAGAAAAAAACAATGATATAAAATTCAAAACTTGCAAAAAAGTTGTGCAAGATTTATCTGTTTGAATTGAACGCAAAACTTGCCGACATGACATTATTATCATAAAAGTTGCAGGAATACAGCATTACATACGCAATGAAAACAAAAATCAATCAGATAAATTGTATTCGGTTTTCATCTCGGGAACAAAATAAACAGACCTGACATCACTTTTCAAAGATATTGAACGAAAAGTTAATGTCATCATAGTTATAAATTACCGCTTGTGCAACTTGTTTTTGCAACTCCAGCACACGGACTTACCAAAATAATACCTACAGTGCGTATCACAAAAGTCGGGTCCGCTAAGATGAATGACTATACTGTATTGTTGTTTAATTCAACTAGAAGATTGAAACTGATAAAAAAAAACAAAACGTGGAGCATTTCTTTTCGAAATAATATCATGTTAATGTTTCCTGTTATTTAGATAATATATGACATTACGTTGGGTGAACCATTTTCTATTCAACTTACTGTTACCATCGATACCATATTGGAAAATATTCAAGCAAAATTCATTTCGAGATTTTTCAGGTTTAATTACACATTAGTTTGATCAAAATCGTCTGAGAATTTTGAAGAATGTTTGAATACACGTATTTTAAACACCATTCCGATGATTTTCATTCAAAATAATAGACTGTTATTTTCACAGTAATTGGTGCACAATCATTAAAAACGCGTTAATTCAAAGGCGCTTGGAAATTTCGGCCGTACGAATATATGTTTCACCATAAAAATGCAGTTCGTTGTCGATTTTTCAATTACAAAAACACAAAAAATCAATTCTACAATATGTAGCATTATCATTTTTCATGTGCAGATTATTTTACAAGATCCATGTTTGTGTTAAGAGCAGTTGTATTGAAAATCAAATGTGAAACTTATTCATTAGAAATTAAGTTTGCATGTTTTTGTAAACGTCATTCCATTTCTTGTTTACATTACGTAGTAGCTCTCAAGAGTTTCACAATTGTTTTTTCACTGATTTTATTACTGCTTTTGTGATGGGATCGAGGCATGAGTTTTTGTATCAGTTATATGTTGCACAACACAGAAAAATTGCTCTTTTCCCATAACACAACAGTTATCAGAATAGTAATATAAACTAACTTTATAAATTGCACAATCGGAAGAAAAATACAGGACAGCAACTTAATATGCTACTTGGGTAGTTAGAATCTATTAGAATAGTAACTAAATATTACGATGTTTACTTGGGGAATATATGTGTAACACATGGATCAATAAGTCCCGAGACTAACAATGGAAATAACATTTTTTTTGCAAATTTTATTTTTATTCATCAACATAATCACCTCTTAGGGCGATACAATGGTTCCAACGTTTTTCCAATTTTTCAATACCATGTTTATAAAAAAAATATCTTTCGCTTCAAAATAAGCTTCAGTTTCAGCGATGACCCCCTCATTTGAGCCTAATCTTTTTCCCTGGAGTATTTTTTTAAGATCAGCAAAGAGCCAGTAGTCACTGGGGGCTAAATCTGGCGAGTATGGGAGGTGGGGAAGCAGATCAAAGCCCAATTCGTTCAATTTCGCCATTGTTTTCATCGACTTGTGGCAGGATGTTTTTGTTCCATCGAAAGCAATCGCGGCACCCACTTGGAAAAAACCTTTTTCATGCTCAATTTTTCATGAAGGATAGTAGATACACTTTCATATGATATCTGTGTCATCTCAGCAATCTCACGGAGTTTCACTTTACGATCTTTCATTATAATTTTTGTCACTTCACTCACATTTTCCGGTGTAACGGCTTCCACAGGTCTACCCGAGCGTTCCGCGTCATTTGTGTCGGTACGACCACGTTTAAACTCGGCGAACCACCGACAAATCGTTGCTTTTGAATGACAAGAGTCCGGATAACATTTTTCAATCCATTGTTTCGCTTGCACGGTGTTTTTACCCATTAAAAAACAATGTTTTATCAAAACACGAAACTCGTTTTTTTCCATTTTTTAAACAAACTACAAAACGACTTTACTCCAACCTCGATAACTCAGCTGTTTCTGGTCGGATCGACTTAAAATTTTGACCCGTTTCAAGCAAAGGTTAGTACTCTAGAAAGACGTGGTTACTGGTTTACTACGAGCGCCATCTCTGCTTTAGTCTCGGGACTTATTGATCAATGTGTTATGTGTGTGTAAATGTGTATATAGGGGCATGTGTATATGTGTACATGTATGTATGTACAATATACATTACATAAAAAACAACAAAATCCATAAGATAGAAACATGAAAACAATATAACAACAATTTTATAAAATCTGTTTGAATCAGTACAAAAAAACAGTGACCAAGTGGGCAGAAACATTTATGCATGTTGTTTAAGACGGTGAATTTATAACCAAAATGCACTCAAAATTGATTTTCTCATCTATTGCGGAATTGTTCATTCTTTGTTACAGATCAAAATTTTTACCATGATGACAATACTTTACCTACCTGATTCCAACTATGTATCATATTATTTTCACTTAAAACATCTAGTTTGTGAAGTGCATATCATATCAGTATATGAGTGAATAATATTTTACCATTTCTCATAAAGTTTAGAAGGAATTAGAGATACTTTTTGTCCATGTTTGGTGAGTCTTTCAATTTATGAATGCATTTGAACATTGCCTTCTTGATTTAATCGGTCTTGTCCTTTACACAACCCCGTATTTTTTTAGTCTCATGTATTCAGCTCACACCATCAATCAGTCCGAGCGATTCTCGATATTCGGATGTGTGGAAAAATCATGTCAGTTTTATTCGTATTCACGTCATCCAGTTATGTCTCTGACATAACGCTCCCACTTTTTTAAACAATGAAACGTTTTCAATATTTCCTCCTTAAAACATAGTGTAGGCTATACAAAAAAATATGCACTAGCATCGAAAAGGGTGACAAACAAAAAACCTAAATATGTAGAACCATATTGTGTCTATTCATTATACATTATATAAATAAATCAATAAATAAAGAGTCAATGAAAAGTTTTTCGAAGAAATATCCACACACGTTTATGAATCATCACTAGAGGGATTAAAATAGGTTTCGTATTATTTGCAGAAAATCTCAACAACGTAACACTTTATAGTGCATACGTGAAAGTTCTTTCATCGATGGTGAACAACATCACGAAACTTCCACGTATGTCAGCCGAAAGTTATCACCACCGGCAGGACGTTTCTAGTGACTCCGATTCAGAATCCGATGATATCGAGATGCTAACCAGCGTGGAGAATCAAACGCTACGGGAAATTATCAACATGCTTAACGATAACCAGCGAGTGGCGTTCGTGGTGAGACACGTTGACGAGATATTAGATAAGCCCGATGTGATGCAGCATCTGTGCCTCATCTGTCATAATCTGATGACCTACAATCGGCTAGCTGTTTACGAGTACAAATTGTTGTACATGCTAGCATCGAAACCGCAATTTATCCGTTCGCTCTGGTATACCTTGACTGCCCAAACAGTAAGCCAAGGGTTCTCGTCACCAATATCGTTATTATCAAAAGGATTGACAATATGTATGTTTATTTGTGCTTTCGTTTTTCTAGAATTATGAATTATTATTTTCGTTCTAGCCAAGTATGACTCCGATCGAATTGTGCCAATACTGGCATCGTTTTGTGCACTGTTTGGTAGACTTATAGCCACATTGCATGATGGCGAATTCTGCCAGGAAAACGTCCTGCCAGGAACGGTCAGCAAAATCATGCCATTTACGATTGCAGAAATCATTCCGCTTAGTACGACTCTAAAGGAAATTTCACTCGGTTTGGTAGAACTAGCTTTTCCCGAAACACGATCCTCACTGAAGGACAGCTATCGAACCATGTTAACCTCACTGAACAATGAGTCCACCTCTCACTACCGATTAAAATGTGATCTAAATGAGCAAACTAAGAACGTTTGGCCCCACCTGCTGAAAGTATGCGTTTCGTTACTACGACAAATCCACACTCGTGACCTGCGACGAGGTTTTTGCCCTGACGGCCACTGGACGGCACAGAATCTGAACCTTCCTTTGGATAAACCCACCGATTTGCATCTGTCCCGTGGACGACGTGGACCACGGCCATTTCAACCCATCAGGGATTTTACACGTGAAGATGTGGAAGATGGACCTCCTCTCTCAACAAAGCAGATCCGTTCTATAACGATTCTGCGGGAGATTCCATTTGTGGTGGCGTTCAACACACGCGTCGGTGTCTTTCAGGGATTGGTAGCGGCCGACAAACTCCGAACCCAGGGTGATCTACAGGGATTCTTACAGGGACCTTCAATTCAGTTGACTATTCGAAGGTCGCACATGTATGAGGATGCATTCGACAAGTTGAGTCCGATAAATGGTAGCACGCTATTTTTTATTCGTTTAATCTCTTGATATACTAACTATTTGATTATTGGTTTTCAAAATCAGAACCGGATCTACGGCCAAAATTCCGCATAGAAATGGTTAACTCTGCCGGCATGAGAGAAGCTGGCATAGATGGAGGTGGAGTGTTCAGAGAATTTCTATCCGAGCTTATTAAAACTGCTTTCGATCCGCATCGTGGTTTTTTCATGTATGACATTGATTTGTTATGGATTTTTATATTCGATGATTAACATGTTTGTTTTACCAGGATCACAAAGGACAATATGCTGTACCCGAATCCGAGTGTAGGCAAAATTGTGGAAGACTATCAGCGACATTACTACTTCATCGGGCGAATTCTGGGCAAAGCACTGTACGAAAATTTGTTGGTTGAATTGCCACTAGCAGAATTTTTTCTTTCCAAACTGGCTGGGAAACATTCTGATGTAGACATTCATCAGCTGGCATCGCTTGATCCCGTTCTGCATAGGTAGGTTCTCTAACTTAATTTAGATAGCATTATAGTGAGGAGTAATTTTGACCACACGCACAGGAACCTTATGTCTCTGAAGGCATACGAAGGTGACGTAAGCGATCTTGGATTAGATTTTACAATAGTTTGTGATGAACTAGGCGAAACTAGGGTACGCTTGAATGTATTCAATAAATCGAGTGTCGGCAATTCATAATTATTCTGTACAATTATAGATAGAAGAGCTTAAGCCGAACGGTTCCAACATAATGGTGACCACGTCCAACCGCTTGGAGTATATTCAACTGATGGCCGATTTTAAACTGAACAGACAGATACGTTCACAGTGTTTAGCGTTTCGGCAAGGTTTAGCAAATGTGTTACCGATTGAGTGGTTATACATGTTTAGTAATAAGGAACTGCAAGTACTCATATCGGGTGCTGAAATTCCAGTGGATGTACATGATCTACGGCAAAATACACGCTACGGTGGCGATTTTACGATAGAACATAACACAATCCAACTGTTTTGGAAAGTGGTAGAAGAGTTCGATGATATTCAGCGGCGACAATTGCTTAAGTTTGTCACCAGTTGCTCACGGCCACCGCTTCTGGGATTCAAAGATTTGGACCCTCCGTTTTGTATCCAAAATGCCGGTGACACAGATCGTCTTCCGTCTGCGAGTACGTGCATGAATTTGCTCAAACTGCCGGCCGTCGAAAAAGAGGAAGTGCTGCGCGAGAAATTACTTTATGCAATTCAGAGTGGATCTGGATTCGAACTAAGCTAAGATTTGTTCTGCATTCTATTCCGTACCGTTGTACCAGAGGTTTAGGTTATCGATGCACGCGTTTTCTTTGTGGTCAGATTTTCTGTGGTGTAATAATGGAGAACATTAATGTGAAATATGCTCGGAAGCTATTCTACAGCATGTAAGCACTTAATGATCCACAAGACATGTGTAAGCAACTGTATGGTTATATTTATTTCGAAATACTATTTTAGACTATTCTCAACAGAATAACAAGTGTATGAATAAAAAAGAAGGTAAATATCAGAAATATCAATTGTGAATGACTTTTTATAGAAAGAATTTCGTTATATTTAGTCGACCAGTGTGGTTGGGTACATGCATGTTTTGCTTTTCTCATACAGAAAGGTTATGCCAATTACTTGAAAATTCGACTAGTAAAAATTAATTGGTGACCGTACGAACCGATTTTTCTAACCTGAACTCAAATCTAGACAAGCCGATTTCGGCTATCATCAAAAATCGAAGAGAAACATTTCGAAATAATATATATATATATATATATATATATATATATATATATATATATATATATATATATATATATATATATATATATATATATATATATATATATATATATATATATATATATATATATATATATCCACTAGGTGGATTAAAACAGGTATTTCTTATTCTTTCGTCATTGAGGTCATACATTTTGTTCATTCTAAAGAAGGTTACCGCACCCTCGCACATTTACACATTTACATTTACCCTCTCACTTATACCATAAATCAAATAAACATAGATTTCTCACTGTACGGTGACACTAACAGCCCCTTTAGTGACAAACGGATGTACTTTTTCCATTAGCTACTGTGGTTGTGATGATACGTGTAATTGCATTTCGATAGACCCTGTTCGGATGAACCAGAAACTATCTTTTGCAGCAACTTTTAGTAGCAGCTCAAAAACTGTAAGTAATTTTATTTCAGTTTAACAATAATTTCATTCGTTTTTTTTTTTTATATACATACTCAAATAGTATCCTCTTTCCTTTTTTCACAATATCGAATCCTTCCTAGATCTCGTTTCCTTCTACAAACTTTGTTCGTACAATTCAGCTATTCCTATTAATATTTAATTGTTTATAATATTTTTTCTTTTATTTACAGAATCATCTTACGCTTTGTTGAATATGGCCTTCGACGACGTTTTTAGCAAAGATTTTACTTCACGCTAACGGTTTCACCGACCTACAAACACATTTCAATAATCTCAAATCTTACTCTAAATGGATTAAATTTTTACCTTTGTATTATCAACACTATTCAGTCATCTACCAACTATTCAACCAATTAATAAATTTTTTATTAAACTATATGAGCAATCCGAAATAAACTCACTATAAGATGATATGCAATTTTAATGTTGTTGACGTTTTTCTTCTAGTTGTTGTTTCTCCTTTTTTACAGCACTGACAACTTTCCACCTTTGCGAAGTACATCACTTGAAAAGGGGTTCGGTGATTTCGTCGACATCCTTTTTGTTCGACGGTGACTGCCCAGCGGTGTGAACAATCCCCAGCCCGTAACATCCGGTAGGTTCTCCGGAAATACCAGATTTACCATCCTGAACATCTAACACCGCCAAATTAGCCACAGCACGTCGATGCACTTTTCCATCTGCAGTCTTTACATTTGCTTGACGGATTCTTCCATCAGCTCCTTCTATTACTTCTTGTACTCGTCCACGTACCCAGTTTCTCCTATTCTTTCCGTCTATCACGAACACTAGATCTCCAGTCTTTATTGGCTTTTGATCCTCCATCCATTTAGAGCGATGAGTTAGTGACGGCAAGTATTCCTTCGACCACCGGTCCCACATTTTATCAGCCAAGTACCGCGATCGTTTGTAAACATCTCGCAGAGCATCAGCAAAATCAACAGAATCATCCATCTTCTTATCCGTATTGGTTACGGTTCCGCGCAGAAAATGGTTTGGAGTAATAGCTTCTTCCTCGGCTGATTCTTGTGGAATATAAGTCAGTGGCCGCGTATTAATAATATCTTCAGCTTCGGCCAGCGTAGTGGCGAGGATTTCGTCTGTCAATTTCCGCCCGTCGTCCAACGCACGCATTGCTTCCTTAACGGATCGTACCATGCGTTCCCATACGCCGCCCATATGCGGCGTTCCTGGAGGATTAAAGTGCCATGCCGTCACCGCTGACGAGACTTTTTCTGCGCATTCACTGTGGATTTTCTTTTTCGTCTTCTCCATCACGGCATCTGCTCCACGAAAACACGTTGCATTATCCGAAAATATTTGTTCCGGAGCTCCTCGCTTGCACGCGAATCTACGGATGGCCATTAAACAAGATTGCGTCGTTAAAGTGTGTACAATCTCGAGATGTACAGCTCTAACAGCCATACACGTAAAGACGGCGATCCATCTTTTCTCTTTCCTACGTCCTACCGAGACCTCGACCGGACCCAAGTAATCAACGCCGACTGAACTGAATGGCCGCAAATGAGACGTAATTCTTTGAACTGGTAACGGAGCCATCATTGGTACGGAAGGCAAACATCGATTAACCTTGCACCACACACATTCTTTCGTAACTTGCTGAATAGCAGCGCGAGCATTTGGTATCCAGAATTTCTGCCTCAACTCGTTGAAGACAGTTTCGCGGTTTGCATGACCATACTTTTCATGAAGATGCATAATCAACTTTCTTGTGATTTCATGCTTCCGGGATAGAATAATCGGGTATCTTTTGTCGAACGGGATTGTTTCGTTCTTCTCTAGCCTGCCTCGCACTCTCAGTACACCTTCTACGTCCATCACCGGCGACAATTTGTACAAACAACTAGATCGTTCAATTTTCTTCATTGGCCGATCCGGCTTCCGCTGTAGATTTTCCGTCATCGTACTCATCTCGTCAGGAAAACTGTCAAACTGCGCCTGCTTCCATAAAATGGTTTCTTGTACATTTCGTCCTGCTGGAGGGGTCTCTGAACGTTATTGTTTTCCTTTTTAATGAAACGTAGCTGATTTTTCGTCGCTTTCGATGTAACAATCGACTGTCCAGCCATCTTGCGCCGGCAGTTAGAAATAAAACGCACCACTGTTGCCGTCACTCTGACTAGCTTAGTCCAATGAGAAAATGCTTCAGCCTTAACAACAGCATGGAATAGCATTACTCCTCTTGATTCTTCGTCCGTCTCGACAGTATTTTCCATTGATGGCCATTGGTCGTGAGATTTATACAGAAAACTGGGACCATTTCTCCATTCAGCATCGTTCTGCAACGGAGGACCTCGTCCCCACTTTGTGAGTACGTCCGCAACGTTTTGTTTTGTTGGGACCCAGCGCCAAGCCGTCATCCCCGTCAATTCAAGAATTTCTCCTACTCGAAATGCCACGAACTGCTTATATCTGTACGTGTCCGAACACAGCCACGAGAGAACCGTTCGTGAATCTGTCCACAGTACAGTCTTAGTGATTTGTAAAGTATGTGAAGCCAGAATTGTTTGACTCATACGTGCGCCGAGAACTGCGGCCATCAATTCTAATCGAGGAATAGATTGTCTTTTGAGTGGAGCTACCTTTGCTCGTGACATTACCAGACTACAGTGTACGATTCCATTCTTCGACGCACGAAGATATGCGACACAACCGTAAGCATGCTCACTCGCATCCGTAAAAATGTGCAGTTCCAAAGAGTCAATGGACGACGATACAGCTTCACCTAGATAGCATCGTGGTATGCGTAACGACTCTACCTCCGGAAGTAATTCTGTCCATTGCTTCCATTTAGCCCAACAGTTCTCATCGATCAGTTGATCCCATTCACATCCGGTTCGCCATAAATGTTGAACGATTATTTTACCATGGATCGTAAAAAGAGATAGCAAACCCAGTGGATCGAAAAATCCCATAACACAGCTCAAAACGATACGCTTTGTCGGGCGCTTACCATCGTACAAATAGGCTCGAACTTCATCACGATGTTGTACAGTAAACGCAAACATGTCTTGTGTAGGATCCCAAACCACTCCTAGTACACGCTCACCATACATTTGTTTATCTTGGTTAAACAGAACGGGCCCCATCGATTTCTCTTCTCCCAAAGCCGAAAGCACCACTGGCGAATTAGACACCCAATTGCGAATATCGAATCCAGCTTGTTTATGGATGTAACTCACCTGCTTTGCTCGCTCTACTGCTTCATCAATTGTGTCGACGCTGTCAAAGTAATCATCAACGTAGTGGCGGTCGATGATCGCTGCCGCTGCCTCCGGGAATTGAGTAGCATATTCTTCTGCATTCCGGTTTTTCACGTACTGCGCCGATGCCGGGGAACACTTCGACCCAAATGTTGCGACGTCCATCACGTAGATTTTAGGTGACTCATTGCAGCTATCCCGGAACAGGAAACGCTGTGCATGCTTGTCTTCCGAAGTGATCTTCAACTGATGGTACATCTCTCTGATATCCCCGCCGAAAGCGATTTTTCGTTCACGGAATCCAACTATCACCGACACAAGTGGGACGAGTAGATCAGGTCCTTTCAGCAACATGGAATTCAATGAAACTCCTTGCACAGTTGCCGCCGCATCCCAAACTATACGAACCTTTCCTGGTTTCTTCGGGTTCAGTACGACGTTTAGCGGGAGATACCAAACCTTTTTATCGTCAGTGTCGATCAATTCATCTGCCGTGGCTAGATGAGCATAACCCTTGTCTCGATATTCTGTTATCTGGTTACGGACGTTCTGAAACAATTCGGGCGTTTTTCCCAACTTCTTCTCTAGCAGCTTCATTCGTTTGAGAGCCATGGGATAACTATCAGGAAAACATACGGCATCTGAATTCCACAGAAGACCGGTTTCAAATCGACTACCCACGCGCTTTGTCGTCCGTTCTAAGATCGAGCGAGCTCGTTTGTCCTCAGCCGATTCCTGCTGAACGTTTACCACCGATTCTTCTAATGCATAGTGGCTTTTTAGAATTTCATGGATTACTTCATTCGAAACTTCTTGATGGAATCCCAGATAATTCTTTCCTAACGATGAGTCTGCTTGTCTCGGTCCGTAGATCGTCCACCCAAGCTTGCATCGAACCGCAATTGGATCGACTGTAGTACCGATTTTCGCCTCTACCGGTGCAAAACAGTGAATGTTATTTAAACCGATCAGAAGTTCCGGCCTACCATCGTAGGATTCGATTGGCACACCACGTAAGTGCTCGTACTTCGACGCCAACTGCATCGCGTTTAGCGTTTGATGAGGCAACATCATTCTTTCGACTGTACGAACCGTTTGCAGTAACAGCTTCCCTTGATTTCTCGCTCCAACAGCGGAAGCCCAGACGTTCATTCGCCTCGATGCTTTCTCCACTCGTGTAACCTCTGCAGTCCACTTAATAGTGAGTTTTTCCTGTACCCCTGAAAGCCCTAAGCGATCTGCCAACTTGCTTTCGATCAAAGTTACTGAGGCACCTTCATCCAAGAAAGCGAGAACGATTACCGATTTGCGTCCGCAATGCACTTGCACCGGAATCATTCGGAACATTACCGTACTGCTCGATATAATGTGCGCACTCATTCCAACGGCGCCCGAGCTTGGATGAATCAACGGATTGTGCTGTTCTTTACAGTCACCGACGTTGCAACGAATCTTGAAACGACATTGTCCACCGTGTTCATTAAGACAAATCTTGCAAAGTTTCCATTTTGTTACAATTTTCAAGCGTTCCGCAAAGTGCAAGTTTTGAAAGTCTTGGCAAAACCGCAGACGATGATCCGTACGCTGGCATACCCTACACGGCCTTTGTTGTTTCCTATCAGATCCGTTTGAACTAGAACTCTGTACTTCGCTATGACTGAAGAGCGCAGCTTTTTCCTTCGCTTTTGTTCTTCCGCTTGTCCCAGCAGTAGTTCTTACCTCCGGTTTGTATTCGTAGGTTACATTTGCTTCACAAGCGTCTGTCACGATCCTCGAAAGGAAATTTGTGAACGTTCGAAGCGTTACAGTGTTCTTCTTCCTTTTATACTGTACCCATTGTCGCTTTTCCCCATCCGGCAGCTTGCTTACTAGATCTTGGATGAGGATCGGATTCACCAGATGTTGTGAAAGATCCGCCGCTTCCAAGTGCTCGCATAGTTGCTCGACTGTATTCCGAACGGTATGAAACTGGCCAACTTGTCAGATCTTGGCGGTTCAAGCTTTCGCACTTTCTCTAAATGACTTTGCAGTAGCTGTTCAGGACGTCCGTAAAGTTGACGGAGTTTTGCTATCACTCGGGGAACCGATTTTGGAAGAAGAAGCTGACCACGAACACACTCCAGAGCTTGTCCTTTCAAACACTCCTGAAGTCTCACCAGATTTTCTACGTCGGAGAATCCGCACGCTTCGTTGGACGCTTGATATGCTCCGAAAAACAGTGGCCACTCTTCAGGTCTTCCTGAGAAAACAGGAAGCTTTTTGGTAAGCCCATTACGCGCGGTCAATTGAGCCCTACTTGGTCCAGTACGCTGTGGCCCCAGTCCGTTTGGAAATCCGTCGGGCACTGTGTCCCCATTTCCGACGCTGTATTCGCTATCGCTATCCGCTTCGCCGCCAGCTTCACCACCCGCTTCGCTATTCGATTCGCTATCCGAGCGTCCTGACTGGATATTTTCATCATCAATGTCATCATTATTTTCATCTGACATCTCATTTTCAACCGTTAGATTTTTACTGTCAAGCGCCGGACTACGCGATGGCGTACCTTTCCGCCCTTGCAATTTAGAAGAACTTTGTCGTGGATCAACCGATGATTTCTGCATTTTTCCACTGTTCTCCAATTTTACCTTTTCTAATTGCTCTTTTACAAACGACATTTCTGCTTCGTGAAGATCTTGTATCTTCTTCAGACGGCATAAATGATCCTTCTTTTCCTGAAGTTCTCTACGATGTTGAGACTTTGTTTCTTTGATTTCCTTCTCACGAAGCTCTCTATCATACTGCAGCTCCCTTTCACGCAAGTCTCTTTCTAAACGCATTTTTTTCTCTCGCATTGATTTTCTTAATTCGAGTTCCTTTACCTTCAGTAAATATTCTGCGTCCATTTCTTCTTCCAAACGCTTTTTCTCCACTTCCATTTCTTTGATTTTATTTTGCAAGGAAGGAGATACTGGCGGATGTTGACGTTCTCCGGATTTCGTAGTCAAACTATCCGAATCTTCCGCGTTATTCTTCGACCGTGACATTTTCTTCCGTTTCTGGTAGTCTTGGGAAGCCGCTTGGCAGACATCTTCAGGACAGAACCATTTCTTGCCTTTTTTGTCTGCCGCCGTAACATCTACACAACGAGTGTGATACCATCGCTCACAGTTATCACAAGCAATCATCTCCTCATTCTGCGTCGATATTTCCCCACAGGCTTCGCACGGTGTCATGGTGAAATCCAGGTTCGATTCGCTCATCGTGATTGAGGTTCTCCGAAATCTCAATATTTGATTTTTGAGTTTGTTCGGATGAACCAGAAACTATCTTTTGCAGCAACTTTTAGTAGCAGCTCAAAAACTGTAAGTAATTTTATTTCAGTTTAACAATAATTTCATTCGTTTTTTTTTTATATACATACTCAAATAGTATCCTCTTTCCTTTTTTCACAATATCGAATCCTTCCTAGATCTCGTTTCCTTCTACAAACTTTGTTCGTACAATTCAGCTATTCCTATTAATATTTAATTGTTTATAATATTTTTTCTTTTATTTACAGAATCATCTTACGCTTTGTTGAATATGGCCTTCGACGACGTTTTTAGCAAAGATTTTACTTCACGCTAACGGTTTCACCGACCTACAAACACATTTCAATAATCTCAAATCTTACTCTAAATGGATTAAATTTTTACCTTTGTATTATCAACACTATTCAGTCATCTACCAACTATTCAACCAATTAATAAATTTTTTATTAAACTATATGAGCAATCCGAAATAAACTCACTATAAGATGATATGCAATTTTAATGTTGTTGACGTTTTTCTTCTAGTTGTTGTTTCTCCTTTTTTACAGCACTGACAACTTTCCACCTTTGCGAAGTACATCACTTGAAAAGGGGTTCGGTGATTTCGCCGACATCCTTTTTGTTCGACGGTGACTGCCCAGCGGTGTGAACAGACCCCTTGGCTTAAGAACTAGAACTCAAGTGAGAGAGAAGAGAGAAGGTTGACTTTATAACTCAGTTAGAAATATACGCTTGTACATATCGAAAGCACGTTTTATTAATTGACTCTTGGAATCACCATTAAACCACCTGAAACTTAATTCCTCTGAGCTAAATTAGCGAACATTTTGGTCCTTCGAGCCGGATAGAAACATTTGATATGTTTATTGTTGGTTTATGGTGATATTCTGACAAAAAGTGATGCTTTTTGTTTCGCGATTTTCACATTCTGAAAAAAATCCGCCATTTTGCAAACGACGCGTCCTACAACATATACGATATACGAATCGAAAAGTGAACCCACGATTTTCCTATGAGTGGAGACGAAAAAACTCCAATAGTGACGCGTAAAAAATCCCCGAAGAAACTTATAGACTGTTTAAGTGGGGAATCTATGAACGATTCAGTGAAAGTGCAAAAACAAAAACAAAGTGACAAAAAGGCAAAAAAGCCATGGCTAAGCGTTTGGAGAAAGTGATCGATCGCCAAGACCTGGCGAAAGAGAAGCTGTTACGGATTCATACGAATATGCAGAGAACGGATAAAAACATTTATTGGTTAAATCTACAGTTGGAGAATCTCCGACGGACCAACGATGAGCTGGAAAATTGTTATTTGGAGATTTGCGAAATTGTTCCCAGAGACGATCGAGATGAGTTTAAACAGAATCGATTTGAAACTGAGGAACTCTACGATGAACTGTACGTGACACAACGGCGAAAATGCTAATGCAAGATTTATGGCGACTGAAGCTTAATTGGGACGATATTCTGCCTGACGAACAAGTGAATTTATGGTTGGCCTTCTGCAAACAACTTCCGTTGGTCAACGAATTGAAGAAAAAACGATGCGTTGTCAATGGTAACGCAACCGAATTAGAGTTACATGGATTTGCAGATGCGTCTCTGCGCGCATACGGGGCTGTCTTGTACACAAGGTGCATCTCCCCTGATGGAACAATTGATGTGCAGCTGGTGTGCAGTAAATCTCGCGTTGCTCCGTTGAAGCCGTTGACGATTCCACGTTTGGAATTGTGTGGGGCACTTCTTCTCGCACGACTGGTTGATAAAACTTTTGCAGCAATAAAAATTCCGTTCAAGAATGTGACACTGCATCTCGACTCGACTGTGCTGGTTGAGAAAATCACCGCTTGCTCTGAATCAGTTTGTTTCAAACCGTGTTGCCGAATCCATCTAACTAACACAAAACTATCGTTGGCAGTACGTACGATCTGAGCACAACCCAGCCGACTTGATCTCACGTGGCGTACTTCCAGAGGACCTTTTGATGACGAAGCAGTGGTGGGAACCATCCGTTCTTTTGCGACAACAGTTTCTAGAATACGACGAAGGTGAAATCCAGCTGAGCGATGATGAAATTCCTGAATTAAAACTAGCGACGGTTGTGGCTACTGTGCAATGAAAGCTTTAGATTGAATTGACAAGATTAAATAATTTTAGACGACTGCAGAGATCATGGGTGTACGTGTTGCGCTTCATCAAGAACACCCGCACTAAAATCCGTGACACATCGGAGTTCAAGGCACACGAAATGACTGATAGTATGTTCACATTAGCGGTGATATCAAGTGGTATACAGATATACTTGATATCCGATGATATCATGTGCGATATCACTTGATATCCCATACAATTTGATGTCAACGCGTATCACCATTTTGGCATGATATACGGGATATCATGTACGATATCATCTCGAGTTGTCAAAAATCGCAACTAGCAACACGGATAATGGCATTGAACGCACTTATTTATGAACGTCACTTTGAGAGTGACAATAAACAATCATTATAATTTCGAATTTTTCAACGAATACTTGCGTTCGGAGACCATTAAATGCAAGACTTAAATTATTGATGGAATTGTAGGAGAGAAAAGCAATATTATTGATCTTACTCCTAATGGGAACATTCAATATGAAAACTTGATTGTCAAACGATATCATTTCGATCATATGTGAACACTTCCACGTGATATGCGTATCATCTCGGTATATCACGTGATATAAGCGCTAATGTGAACATGGTATGATGCACTTCATGCTATCGTTCTGTTGATTCAACGAGACGAATTTCGAGAATTATTTCACACTTTGGAAAACAACGGTAAAAGGCAGAACAGATTCAGTGGGTTAGCTCCATTTATTGGCCGTGTTTGCCAACACGGGAGTCGACTATGCCGGTCCAATATATTTAAAGGAAATGGGAAGGAAGACAACGTTGTATAAAGCAAACATTTGTGTGTTTATTTGTATGGCCACCAAGGCTATTCATTTTGAAGTGGTGTCGAATCTCACGACAGGTAATTTTATCGCAGCACTGCAAAGATTCGTAAGTCGACGAGGATATGCTGCTAATTTGTACTCCGATAATGGCACTACGTTTGTTGGAGCCAATCACGAACTTGCTGCCATGCGCAAACTATTTGAAGATCAAACACACCAGAGCAAATTGAACGACTTCTGCACTGCAAAGGGAATCCAGTGGCACTTCATACCTCCTCGTAGTCCACATTTCGGTGGCGTCTGGGAAGCAGGCGTCAAATCAGCGAAGCACCATCTGAAACGTGTTGTTGGTGAAACCAAATTAACATTTGAGGAAATGACCACTTCCTGGCGCAATGCGAAGCCGTATTGAACAGCAGACCGCTGATTCCAGTTTCCAATGATCCGAATGACTATCAGGCGTTGACTCCATCACATTTTCTTATTCAAAGAACAGCAGTAAGTATTCCTGAACCGTCATACGAAGGGCTAAAGGTTGGGCGGCTTGATCGTTGGCAACATATTCAGCTTATGAAGGAGCATTTCTGGAAGCGATGGTCCGCTGAATATTTGCATCATCTTCAATCCAGATCTAAGTGGCACAAAAACATCATTAAATTTGAACTCGGTGCAATAGTAGTACTCAAGGAGGACAATATGCCGCCACACCAATGGCGACTGGGACGCATCGTAGCAACGCATCCAGGAGCAGATGGTATAGTTCGAGTTGTAACCATCAAAACAGCTACTGGAGATTTTCGGCGAGCGGTGACGAAGATCTGCTTGCTTCCTTCAGTTGATCCGGTGGACTCAACGGGGGCAGAATGATGATACGTGTAATTGCATTTCGATAGACCCCTTGGCTTAAGAACTAGAACTCAAGTGAGAGAGAAGAGAGAAGGTTGACTTTATAACTCAGTTAGAAATATACGCTTGTATCGAAAGCACGTTTTATTAATTGACTCTTGGAATCACCATTAAACCACCTGAAACTTAATTCCTCTGAGCTAAATTAGCGAACAGGTTGTGTTGAATGCGCAGGCGACTTTTTGCATGCATTTAGGAGCATTTACGCACCCATTCTCCACCAGACGGTGCTTTTGGTGTCACGGGTTGCTCAACTACATTACTATTACACTGGGAAATCTATGTTTATTTGATTTATGCTTATACCGTTTTCGTTTATTGATCAGAGCAGCCCGAGAGCTGACCCAGAGTCGCCAAAACAAATTTTGATGAGTTTGTTTTAGCAACCTGGGGTCGCTCTAGATTGGACTCCAATCGCGTAGTTTCGCTCTGAAAATTTTTTCGGGTCGCACCACGTATCCATGCAAGTTTATTTATTTTTTCTTTTAATGTGGAACACATTTTTGTTTTCTATATAGGGGTGCAAATTAGAAACTCAAGAAAAATACACGTAGAAATGTGGTCAGGTTTTGAACAATTACAGCTCAGTCGATTTTGTATCAATTATCAATATTATGTCACCATTTGTTTGGAAATATTTCTACGTATTGATTTGAATGTTCATAGCCATGTATTTTCAATTATGTATCATTGAAATGTTGATTAATAGCTAGCAGTGTCCTATTTTGGCTGCAAAAAATCTATGGCATACCGGATTTCCCTGCCATAGTCGACGGTTTTGAAGGAGTAAGCGATATATCAAAGGGAAAGCATCACTCTGATTGGTCAATCGATGCAAAAGCGAAGCTGTTGGAATCACGCGAATCTATAAATAGAAGCGAAATTATAGCTAACGTTTCAGTCCTACGCGTAGCTTGCTAGAGGTAGGTTGCTAGACAGCAAGATAAAAAGTGTCATAAAACGATTTGAAGCTTTAATTACTATGCTCTGATATTGTGTCATGAAAGATTGGATGAAATTCCATGTTATGTCGTTTCGTCTGAGGAATTGACAACTATCCCAGGGTAAATGTTGAGTGCATAAGATTAATTTCTAATTTATATAAGATGAACTCGATTGATAATGTGAAAAAGTTTATCGCTTCAACCGAAATCGCAGAATGGTAGTAATGGTATAGAAACGCTATAAAAATAACTGCTTGCATTCAAAACTTGAACACAAGTTTGGTGAAGAGAAGCTTAAATATCGATATCCGTATCGCAAGCATGTACAAACATATAATTGCATACATTTGGGCTATTGATGTAATTTCGTCGGCTATAAAACAAATACAAAACACGACAAATACCCGATCAGATGGTAATAACAGAATTATAACAACTAGAGTAATTTATTTCAGAAATATTTTGTAACAAATTTTGAAATATTTTTGGCTGGTAAGCTGTTAAAATAACAAAAATCATAACAAAAAAGACTCTAGCGGGAACAAAATCTTAACAGATTTTGAAACGTTTGTATCACAATTATTATTGAATTTGGTATGACTACAGAAGTCCGAAAGCAGAAATTCCTAATAATAGTTGTAATAAATTAGATAGCAAATTTAACACAGAAGAACTTTATCACAGAACTTTATTTAGCATCGTTCTAATCCAAAATTGTTGAATGTTTTTTTATATTAAATAAGTAATTTATTTAGTGATCTGGTTTCTTCTTTTAATTCTTTGAAATTCTGATCAATATAAGAACTCATTTTTCCAATTAATGAACTTTATCATTTTATTTTCAAATGAAAATAAAACAACATAACTGATTTTGTTATTATGTTGTTATAATAAGATTTAACTTTCAATTGTTTTCATTTGTTAAATATCTCAAAATAACACAAATTGTTATATATTCCAACTGTTGATATACTTGTGTTATGATTTTGTTATGTGCATCTGATCGGGTAGAGTCTATATTCTGGGTTCGCGTGTTCGGTGTTGGTTTCTAATAAAGATCAATCTAAGCAGATTCGTGCATTTGCGGATTCAAAAGTGTGACGGCTCGAACAACCACATGGGGCTGATCCTTGTAGTTTTTTATATGAGTTGTTGTTTAGGGCGCGTACCACGTGTTCGTTTTACTCGGAGTCAAGGTCGCCCGCGTGTAGGTTCTAAAACAAAAACGGTATTAGTGTTACTACCGCTGGAGTCTGCAGCACCCAGTCGAAACCGGTTATCAAATTACTAGGATCAGTTCCATGGATGTGAAACAAGGCAACCATTTTTTTTAAATAATTGATATTTTATATTGAATATAGTATAGTCGCCATAAAGGACTATTCACACATTTCAGTTCCGTGACAATTCAGTGAAAGTGCCTTCAGTGCGCCGTCAGTGATCTTTTTTATCGGAACCCTTCCGTTCCGTTTCCGTACTGTTTCCGTTCCGGCACAGCCAATGCAATAACATACCGACTTCAGTGAAAATAAAAAATATCGGTGACGACGAATTTGAGTTTGCCGGACGGATGCTACACTGACGGCGAGCTGCACTGAAACGACACGGTGCCGGATAGGCGCATAGAAAACGAATGAAATAATATCACGGTGTCGTGCCGGCACTGAACCGGACCGTATATGTGTGAATAGTCCTTAATGCTTCAACATGAATGTGCAATCGCACGAGCATCACATTCGGTCGAGCTTTATTCACGACAGAGAGTTTTTAGTTTTCTTGTGGAAATTCAAAGAACGCCAAACACATGAACCATGTCTTGTGTGTCATATCGGACGAAATTATATCGATAGTCCAAATGTATGCAATTACTTCATTCGATATTCGTTAATGCATATGGACATACAAAAATATAAACGAGACTTGAGGCCAGGTTAAATGAGATTGGTATATGGGTAATTTGAGATGTAAATTTGCATATCATGTTTAGTAGTAAGGAAGCTATGTTATCGTCTTTCTTTATACTTATAAAAAAGTACGGGTGTGTAATGTCAGAGACATAACTGGATGTCGTGAATACGAATATGACACGATTTATTTATGCTTCCGAATTCGAATTGGTAGTTCATCGATTGTTTGAATTGTGCAACTTTCCCCTCTTTCATTACTAGAAATTTAAACGATGCGCCTAGACTAAATTACAGATTAGTTACATTAAACATTCTGAAACGCACTTAAATACTATGAAATAAGCAGTATAGTTCTTTATAATAAAAGTACGGGTGTGTAATGTCAGAGACATAACTGGATGTCGTGAATACGAATATGACACGATTTATTTATGCTTCCGAATTCGAATTGGTAGTTCATCGATTGTTTGAATTGTGCAACTTTCCCCTCTTTCATTACTAGAAATTTAAACGATGCGCCTAGACTAAATTACAGATTAGTTACATTAAACATTCTGAAACGCACTTAAATACTATGAAATAAGCAGTATAGTTCTTTATAATAAAAAAAATGGTGACGATTTTAGTTAGTTCAGCACGCAGACTCTGAATTCTAAACCCATATTCCAGAACTAAGCTCTAAAACATGAAGACGATTTTTCGCCATGACTACCAGAATGGGTTTTATAGAGTACAGTAAAGTAAATTTCCGCATAATTCTTTAGGAGTATTATTATGGTTCTAAAAAGAACCGAATAGAAGAAGTCTGGAATAAAGAACTGGATCCTGAGTTCAAGAACTAAATTTAGAACCAATAACAAACTCAGAATCCAGTTTCCATTCTAGAATTGCAATTTCGAAACTCAAATTAGTTCCGGAATACAGTTCCAGAATCCAGTTTCAGCACGCAGGCTCTGAATTCTAAACCTATATTGCGGAACTACAATCTGAAAATTGAACTTCTCGTTATGATTACCGAAAACCAAATGATGGCAGGTGCTCTCTCCGTCGCTGATGGTTTAACTCCCGCGATGGCAGTCTGCTTGCCTTGAAGCCCAGCAAGCGAATGAAAGTTGCTAAATGAGCGTTTGAGCTTTTAACCACGCAGAAGGCGCTCTCTCCGTCGCTGCTGGTTGATGGTTTAACTCTCGCGATGGCAGTCTGCTCGCCTTGAAGGCCAGCAACAGGGTTGCCACATTTAAATCTGCATTTTTCAGAAGAAAAATCTGTAAATCTGTATCGGGAGCTCAAAAACCTGTATTGAAAATCTGTATATAGAAGTGATAAGAAATCGAAGCACAACGCAATGAAAAAGTCTTTAGAACCCAAATTTAAAGAAACCAGTCTAGTCTGAATTTCATGATTTTGAAGTTGAAAAAACGCTGGAAGTTGTTTTTGCGTTGGAGCCTTTCCAAATAATGATTTGACGAAAAACTTTCAAAATCCAATCTGAAAGTGAAACTTAATCTGGTCTCTTTTTAGAATTAACACACAATCAGGATAATGTTTTCGCTTTGAAAAAATAATCAATACCATCATTTAATATATTTTAACTTGATCTTTATTCAATTTTCAATCCCCGCTATCAAAAATCTGCACAAATCTGTATTTTTTGCCAAAAATCTGTAATCTGCATATACAGAATCTTGGTCACAAATTTATCTGAAAAATCTGTAAAATGCAGATTAATCTGTATATGTGGCAACCCTGGCCAGCAAGCGAATGAAAGTTGCTACCTGAGCGTTTGAGGTTTTAACCACGCAAAAGGCGCTCTCTCCGTCGCTGCTGGTTGATGGTTTAACTCTCGCGATGGCAGTTTGCTCGCCTTGAAGACCAGCAAGCGAATGAAAGTTGCTACCTGAGCGTTGAGGTTTTAATCACGCAAAAGGCGCTCTCTCCGTCGCTGCTGGTTGATGGTTTAACTCTCGCGATGGCAGTCTGCTCGCCTTGAAGGCCAACAAGCGAATGAAAGTTGCTACCTGAGCGTTTGAGGTTTTAACCACGCAAAAGGCGCTCTCTCCGTCGCTGCTGGTTGATGGTTTAACTCTCGCGATGGCAGTCTACTCGCCTTGAAGGCCAGCAAACGAATGAAAGTTGCTACCTGAGCGTTTGAGGTTTTATCCACGCAAAAGGCGCCCTCTCCGTCGCTGCTGGTTGAAGGTTTAACTCCCACGACGTCTGCTCCCATCGAACGCACGAAAAGAAATGATCGATTTTTTTTTTTTTTGCATAAATTTAATTTTTATTAAAACAGTTTGACGGTTTACAATGTGCTATTTTACATATAGAGGGATTCAACAATTAGTTTTTCATCTCAGTTTTTGTAGTAATGTTTTTAACAAATTTTGGAATTTTTGCAGTTTGCTAATTTACATTTTAACTTTGTAGTTGATGTTTTTAATTTGATAACCTACGAATTTAATGTAAGACCTAAGAAAACAATTCACGAATGATGTGATGTTCAGATACACTTGCTGCTTGCTGGTAGCGATTGTAGACTTCAACCATTTGTTCGTTGATCATTTTGATGTTGGCCAGTTCGTGGATATCCGAGATTCGCGTGGACAGCGGGACCTGGAGTATCATCCGAAGATATTTATTCTGGATCACTTGAACTTTTCTCCTGTGAGTTGGAGCACAGTTCATCCAGATGGGCGAAGCATACAGCAGCATCGGACGGACGATTTGCATGTAAACTGCAAGACGGTTAATGATGGACAGTTTCGACTTCCTATTTATTAACGGGTAGAGCTTCTTAAGCAAGAGCAAGCTTTTTTGCCCAACGGCTTCTACGTGGTGTCGGTAAAGAGATTTGGCATCCATGTTCAGCCCCAAGTACAGTACTGAGTCTGACCATGCGATGTTCACTCCTTGGACCTGGATGTTTTTCGGTGGATTTAGCAACCGCTGCGTGTTCCGGTGAGGGAAGATGATGGCCTGTGTCTTGGAAGCATTCACGCGAATCTTCCAGTCCGACAGGTAGCTGGTGTAGCAGTCAATTCCTCTCTGAAGATTGCTTATTAGATGATTGACCACTCGGCCGCTGTACGACAACGATGAATCATCGGCGAAAAATGAACGTTTCCCATTCCGAGGAAGAACGGGGGCATCGGCAGTGAATATATTGTACAGAACAGGCCCAAGGATGCTTCCCTGGGGGACTCCGGCTGGAACGTCGAACTCGTCAGAAAGCGTTCCTTGGAGGAACACTCGGGAGCTACGCTGTTTCAGGTAACTGTTAACCATTTTAACCAGGTACATTGGAAAGTTGAAGGTAACCAATTTGTGGATGAGACCATTATGCCAAACACTGTCGAAAGCCTTCTCGATGTCCAGGAAGGCCATTATGGTTGATTTAGAGACGGTTTTGTTACGGTTGATTTCATTTGTCACACGAAGCAGTTGGTGCACTGTCGAGTGACCTTTACGGAAGCCGAACTGTTCATCCGGGAGAATGCGGTGATCATCCACATGCATTAAAATGCGACTGTAGATGGAGCGTTCAAACAGTTTGCTGAGTGAAGACAGCAAGCTAATTGGTCGATAGCTTGACGGTGATGTCGGATCTTTTCCGGGCTTGAGGATAGGAACAACTTTTGCAAGTTTCCATTGCGACGGGAAATAGCTCAGAGCAAGGCAACTGTTGAAAATTTTACAGAGCAACTCCAAAGATTTGGGACCCAGTTTTTTCAGGACAACGTTAAAAAGCCCATCAAAACCGGGCGCCTTCATATTTCGAGTAAACTTGATGTTTTTCTTTATTTCATCAACGGTAATACGGGCTTCGGGGGAAACTTCGACGGTAGCACGATCAGTGTGCAAGATTGACTCCTGGACTAAGCCTTCTTTCGGACTGACGATATTAATACCGAGACAGTGTGACGATTTAAAGTGCAGAGCAATTGAATTAGCCTTTTCCAAGGGAGTAATGAGCAAAGCATCATTATCCTTCAACGGAGGAATCGGTTTCGGCTTCTCTTTCAGTACCTCGGCCAGCCGCCAGAAGGGACGAGAGTAGTCCGGAAGATGTTTAATATCTTTGGAAAATTTTCTATTCCGAATTTTTTCCAGTCTGATTTTTACAATCCGAGATAGTGCTTTGAAAAGAACTTTTCGGCTGTTATTCAGAGTTCGCTGATATTGACGCCTCAGCGAATTTTTTAGAGAAATCAATTGCTTGGTTTTCTGATCAAGTTGAATAAACTTACGTTTGATCGGCACCACCGGAACATGTAGATCCTCAGATTCCTGCACTAACTTGGTAAATCTTTCTAATACACTGTCGACGTCTTCGCAGGTCTCGATGGAAGTGGTATCATCAATGCGGCTTTCGATGTGATTTACCAACCGGTCCCAGTTAGCACGATGGAAGTTTTTACGGGAACTACGGGAACGAACGTATTCAGCACCGATCTCCAACATCACCGGAAGGTGGTCAGACGATAGTGCAGTTTTTGTTTCCGGAATAGATAAACCGACAACCATGTTTGTCAGAAATAGGTCGAGCGTAGATCCAACACCCGCATGTGAATAAAACGTGGGTTCATCCGGGTTTGCGATGATATAATGTCCACACTGAGCATCTTCATGGAGAATTTTGCCATTTCTGTTCGTCGTTGTGCAGCCCCAGGAACCGGAGCGAGCATTTAAATCACCAGCAATAATAAATTTGGTATTTCTGCGTGTCAGCTTCTGGAGATCATTCTGGAACTGATTGCTCCCGTTAGCACGGGCACTGAACTGCTTAGGACAGTAAACTGTTATAAACACTATTTCACCGATTGATGTTGTAACTATGATGCCAAGCGCTTCGATGGTCGTTGTGTTGAAACTAGGCAGTAGCTTAAAGGGAATCCCTTTACGAATTGCTATCGCCACACCACCCCCTCCGGACGATGTGCGATCTAAGCGGACGAATGTGAAGTCAGGAAGACTGAAGGTATCATTTGGATTTAGATGCGTCTCGGTGATTGCAGCTATGTCGATTTTTTCGGCTTCTAGGAACTCGCTGAATTCCAGTTTTTTTGGTGCCACACTCCTGGCATTCCAATTAAGGACTCGGATTGAAGAACTGTCCATGGTTATAATAAAACTTCATCATTACAGCCACCTGGTCTTGGGCTGAACGGCAAGCACGGGTTTGCTTATCCAATTCAAGAAAAAGGAAAGCTAGTTGATCCATGGAGTACATGCCACCGGATTGGGTAGCACCTGTCACTTGAGCGTATGACCGAAATCTTGGAGGGGTAGGATTAATCGGATTTGGATTTGATAGCTGCGGAGCTGATGGCCGACCGGGAAGTACAGGGTTCAAGGGAGGGAAATCATTGATGTCGAATTCCACCTCCTTTTTGCGTTTCGGTTGATTCTTGTTGGATGTTCGTTTACGAAAATCGATGAACTCCTTACGCTCGGGGCACGTACGGCTGGTGGACAAGTGATCACCTCCACAATTGTGACACTTAACTATGTCTATTTCTTCTTTCATCTGGCATTCATCTGGTTTGTGGTCATCACCGCATTTCAGGCATCGAGGGCGTATATGGCAGTTTCTGGTTCCATGTCAAAAATTCAGACAATTGGAACATTGCGTGACATCACGATGAACGGGCTTGTACCGCTCCCATTGAACGGCAATATTGTGAAGTGTGCGGAGTGACTTCAGTTCGGCTAAAGTGATTGAACCACGTTTCAAATGGATCAGATACAGCTGGTCGCGATATTTAGCTTCCTTGTTGTGACGCATGATTTTGTAAATTGATTCTGGGACCAATTTTACATTTTCCAGTGCTTGCTTCAACACCTCCACTTCCATTTCAGGCAACCCACGCAACACCACTTTGAACGGCTTGTTCGCAGCGATGTCATGAGTGAAGTATTCCATTTTTCGTAATTCCAGATATTTTTCCACTGCTTTGAAATGACGAATGGAAGGAACGGTGATTTTGTATCCATCAGAGCACAGTCTGATCGATGCTTGGAGGCCTTTGTTAACAAGGTCGGTAATATCCGTGATAAGATGTTCCGATTTTCCTTTCACATAGAACGGGGGAAGTTTCTCTTTCCTTTCTAATCCCTCTTCCGGAAGAATGGAGTACTGGTTGCTTGCCAAAAGCTTCTTGGAACTCGTTGTATCAGTTTCCCCATCGGCTGGGCGTTTTTTAGTTTGCCCTTTCGAAGAGCTCTTTTTACCCATGTCGGGTTGCTTCCTTTCGCGAGACAACGCGACGAGAACGACAACGATTTACTAACGATTTCAAATAAACTAACGGTGATACACCCGGGAATAAGACACGTCCGAACTTAACCGAAGTACGATCGAGAATGAATGATCGATTTTCACCACGGTTCCCCTTTTATACGCATTCAGTTGAAGATATGTGCCTGACTACCTCAAAATCGTCGTCCTTGCGCGAAAAACCCAAGCGAAAGTAAAGAGTTTTCCGCATTATTTTGAAATTTTGAGAAAACTTAATTTTTGAGTTGTTTGTGGTTATCTCACACTGTTCAAAATATTATCCTAAATTCCTGATCATATTTTTGATGAAATGGTGAAAGAATTATGTTGCTACCATGAATACAAGTCGAGATATTCACGATTAAGTTCTGCCCATTCTTCCATATGGCTAATTTTGAAAAGGCACCCCATAGTAAAGTAAGTCGTATTCACGACAAAAATAATTGAGGGTGCTAAAAATGTAGAACCGAGTCAAAACGATTTTCACATGCGGTTCTGGTCATTTTGGCTACCAGCAGTATGGCAAATAGATAGCAGCCATGTCTCCCTCAGAACCGATGTCTCCCTCAGAACCGATGAAGATCGGTTCTGAGGGAGACATGGCTGCCATCTCCAAAACTGGAAAAAGACATTCAAAAATCTGTACTGGCTTTCACTGATTTTTAAGAGCTAAGCTTTTAAATTAATATAGTGTATAACAAGATAATGATATTTCTATCCGATTTCCGAGGAGGAGTGAAACCAACGACTACCAGTCTGGACGCGCGTAAACACGCATAAACATGCTTGCACGCGCAACTTAAGCAAATTGTTGCGATTTTTATTTTGTTTACTTTTTGACAATTAGCGGCCCTTAAGCAGCCCTTACACGTGACAATATTATTGTCAATCCAAAGTATTGTCAATACCGTCAATCCAATTGACTTGATAACTTGCGTTTAGCAGCCCTTACACGTGGCAATACTATTGTCAATCCAAAGTATTGTCAATACCGTCAATCTAATTGACTTGGTAACATGAGTCCGCATTTTTCGAAATAATTAAGCGTTTGAAGCTTCAAATATTGCAACTGAACATTGAAACATTGAGAGAAGAGTCCATTGTACATATTTGACAGTTTCCTCTCTGGAGAAAAAGTATTGTCGGATTGATGAGCAGTTTTGATTTTTTGACAATATTTTCGTCAATCCAATGAAGTTTCCATTACACGATCAAAAGTATTGTCAATACTCTCTGTATTGACAATAATATTGTCTCGTGTAAGGGCTGCTTTTGGAGCTTCAAATATTGCAAATGAATATTAAAATATAGAGAGAAGAAATTATTGCACATATTTAACAGTTTCTCTTTGGAGAGAAAGTATTGTTGGATTGATGAGCAGTTTTGATTTTTTTGACAAAAAAGCGACCCTTACACGAGACAATATTATTGTCAATACAAGGAGTATTGACAATACTTTTGATCGTGTAATGGAAACTTCATTGGATTGACGAAAATATTGTCAAAAAATCAAAACTGCTCATCAATCCGACAATACTTTTTCTCCAGAGAGGAAACTGTCAAATATGTGCAATGACCTCTTCTCTCAATATTTTAAAATTCATTTGCAATATTTAACGCGCCAAACGCTTGAATTTTTCGAAAAACTCGGACTCAAGTTATCAAGCCAATTGGATTGATGGTATTGACAATACTTTGGATTGACAATAATATTGTCACGTGTAAGGGCAGCTTTACACGAGACAATAGTATTGTCAATACAAGATGTATTGACAATACTTTTGATCGTGTAGTGGAAACTTCATTGGACTTCATTATCAAAAAATCAAAACTGCTCATCAATCCGACAATACTTTCTCTCCAGAGAAGAAACTGTCAAATATGTGTAATGAACTCTTCTCTCAATGTTTCAATGTTCAGTTGCAATATTTTAAGCTTCAAACGCTTGATTTGTTCGAAAAATGCGGACTCAAGTTACCAAGTCAATTGGATTGACGGTATTGACAATAATATTGTCACGAGTAAGGGCCGCTATTGACAAAAAAATCTAAGTGAAACTCAATGCAATTTTTTTTAGGTCTTTTCAAAGTTAGTTTCAATTATTCAAAATCCGAAAAATTATCAAAAGGTAAACACTTATTTGAAAAATGAAAAAATATTTTCTACAAGCAATGCAAAATCCTAGCACTACATTCCTTTCGTGGAATTTGGCCTTTCTGTTTCAACAGACCTCGCGCAGCCGATTCATAGCGTACTAAATCATTGCATGCGCTACGATCCTATTGACACTAAGAATCCTTCCACAGGTCGAGGCTCGAACACACGACAACCGGCTTGTGAGACCAGTGTCCTATGCATTGAACTGCCGACCCGGGCTGATGTTTTCTACACAAAATATGAAAGTTTTGTAATAGTCCAATACGAAATATCTTTCCGAAGAGATTTCATGTTTAAACGTGTAAATGAATGAATTGATTTATCACGAAGCAACACGATTTTTAAGACGGATTTTAAGATTTGGAAAATAAATTGGATTAGGAATATTTTTTCCTATAAGTATTATAAAAGTAAAAGTTTGCTGCATTAAGTTGCATATTTCGCTTCGGCACAATGTAAAATGATGTATAACTTTTCGAGAAAAGAATAAACCTATGCATTACCTTCTACAAAATTATGGGATTTTATATTTTCTACAATTATTGCAAACAAATTAGGCATAAAAAATAATTCGAAACAACTTATGATTAGAAAACTAGCTTCAAGGTGGTTGTCATAATTCAATAACTAGAACTAACTTTAGAAAGGCCTGAAAAAAGTTCATCGAGTTCCTCTTAGATTTTTTTATTGTATTTGGCATATCTTTTCCTATAAATTTTGTAAAAACCAGCTGCATAAAGTTGCATATTTCACTTCGGATCAAGGTTTTATCATAGGTAAAAAAGGCGGGTGGGTAATGTCAGAGACATAACTGGATGTTGTGAATACGAAAACAACTGACATGTTCCTTAACACTTCCGAATATCAATTGTATGAATTATGCACGCATTCCCCTTTTTCACATTTTTCGCAAAAACAAAGAAAGCTTCACTTGATCTCGATTACTGTGAATTTCACACAGCGAAAAGTGCACAAATCTAAGCAAACTGTTCTTGATTTACAGTAAACTGAGGATATTTCCCTACGATTTGCAAACAACAAATCCTAATAGTTCTTTAAAAAACTTTTAGGGCCATTACAACGGCTGATATTGTGCAATGCTCTCCACCGTTGTTTTGCCTTTCTCATATAGAAAGGTTATGCAATCACTGTGAAAACCGACTTTTGAACCGAGGCCCGGAGGGCCGAGTGTCATATACCATTCGACTCAGTTCGTCGAGTACGCAAAATGTCTGTGTGTGTATGTGTGTGTGTGTGTGTGTGTATGTGTGTGTGTGTGTGTGTGTGTATGTGCGTATGTGTGTATGTAACGTTTTTTTGCACTAACTTTTCTCGGAGATGGCTGAACCGATTTTCACAAACTTAGATTCAAATGAAAGGTCTTGTGATCCCATAAAAAATTCCTGAATATTATTTGGATCCGACTTCCGGTTCCGGAATTAAAATATGAAAATATGTGTTCTAATTTTTCTCATAGATGGCGCGACCGATTTTCACAAACTTAGATTCAAATGAAAGGTCCTGTGGTCCCATGCGTAATTCCTGAATTTCATGCGGATCCGACTTCCGGATCCGGAAATATAGGGTGAAGTGTGTTAAAAATTGTATACCATCACTGAAAATGGGGAAAAATCTTTAAAAAAATTCTAAATCGACCTCAAATCTTTTCCAATTGATTGTTTTTATCAGTAGACGGTCAAACAAACCAATTTCGGTTATTCTTTCAAGAATCGCAGAGAATTATTTTGAAGAATACCACAGTATTATATATGATAGTATGATTGATATGAGAAAGGCATCATTACACCACTAGGTGGATCAAAACAGGTTTTTTCCCAATGCTAATGACTGGCAGCTGTGACGTAATCGCTCTTGTCGAAAGCGAAACTAGCTGTGCAGACGACACAAAACACATCTTCTCGCAGTGGCGATAGAATCCAAACTGATTCAAATTTTGTTAAGAGATTTCCTTTTATGTGATTTCGTTTGTAGCTTTTTCACTAATGGGCGGTCCTAACGGCTATAAAAATAACCGCATTCAGAATTTTAATGTTGATTATTTCATTTCAGATTTGCATAATTTATTGAAAGAAACTATCAATATGCTGAAGGGACTCGTTTCTAGCATTCAGAAAGGTCAAATTGCGTAATTCTCTACGACATTAAACTCTGGAACATTTTTCGCAAAAACAAAGAAGGCTTCACTTGATCTCGATTACTGTGAGTTTCACACAGCGAAAAGTGCACAAATCTAAGCAAACTGTTCTTGATTTGCAGTAAACTGAGGATATTTCCGTACGATTTGCAAACAACAAATCCTAATAGTTCTTTAGAAAACTTTTAGAGCCATTAGAACGGCTGATCTTGTGCAATGCTCTCCACCGTTGTTTTGTCGTGAATACGACCTACTTTACTATGGGGTGCCTTTTCAAAATTAGCCATATGGAAGAATGGGCAGAACTTAATCGTGAATATCTCGACTTGTATTAATGGTAGCAACATAATTCTTTCACCATTTCATCAAAAATATGATCAGGAATTTAGGATAATATTTTGAACAGTGTGAGATAACCACAAACAACTCAAAAATTAAGTTTTCTCAAAATTTCAAAATAATGCGGAAAACTCTTTACTTTCGCTTGGGTTTTTCGCGCAAGGACGACGATTTTGAGGTAGTCAGGCACATATCTTCAACTGAATGCGTATAAAAGGGGAACCGTGGTGAAAATCGATCATTTCTTTTCGTGCGTTCGATGGGAGCAGACGTCGTGGGAGTTAAACCTTCAACCAGCAGCGACGGAGAGGGCGCCTTTTGCGTGGTTAAAACCTCAAACGCTCAGGTAGCAACTTTCATTCGCTTGCTGGCCTTCAAGGCGAGCAGACTGCCATCGCGAGAGTTAAACCATCAACCAGCAGCGACGGAGGCCTTTTGCGTGGTTAAAACCTCAAACGCTCAGGTAGCAACTTTCATTCGCTTGCTGGCCTTCAAGGCGAGCAGACTGCCATCGCGAGAGTTAAACCATCAACCAGCAGCGACGGAGAGAGCGCCTTTTGCGTGGTTAAAACCTCAAACGCTCAGGTAGCAACTTTCATTCGCTTGCTGGCCTTCAAGGCGAGCAGACTGCCATCGCGAGATTTAAACCATCAACCAGCAGCGACGGAGAGAGCGCCTTTTGCGTGGTTAAAACCTCAAACGCTCAGGTAGCAACTTTCATTCGCTTGCTGGCCTTCAAGGCGAGCAGACTGCCATCGCGAGAGTTAAACCATCAACCACCAGCGACGGAGAGAGCGCCTTTTGCGTGGTTAAAACCTCAAACGCTCAGGTAGCAACTTTCATTCGCTTGCTGGTCTTCAAGGCGAGCAGACTGCCATCGCGAGAGTTAAACCATCAACCAGCAGCGACGAAGAGAGCGCCTTTTGCGTGGTTAAAACCTCAAACGCTCAGGTAGCAACTTTCATTCGCTTGCTGGCCTTCAAGGCGAGAAGACTGCCATCGCGAGAGTTAAGGGCACTCCGCATTCGGCCGAACCAACCGATCCGAGCTCTCCGGTGTTGACTTCGGCTATGGCTGAGCTACCAGCGTGCGCATGTATAGGTACGCCGGACCCGACACGATTGATACGGTGCGAAAAGCTCGGTGAGGAATATCGTTGCCAAAGATATGGATTTTATGTCGGGTCCGGCGTACCTATACATGTGCACGCCGGCAGCTCAGTCATAACCGAAGAGCGAAAAAAAGATCGGCTATGGAAATGTCGGCCGAATGCGGTTTGACCCTTAAACCATCAACCAGCAGCGACGGAGAGAGCGCCTTTTGCGTGGTTAAAAGCACAAACGCTCAGGTAGCAACTTTCATTCGCTTGCTGGCCTTCAAGGCGAGCAGACTGCCATCGCGAGAGTTAAACCATCAACCAGCAGCGACGGAGAGAGCGCCTTTTGCGTGGTTAAAACCTCAAACGCTCAGGTAGCAACTTTCATTCGCTTGCTGGCCTTCAAGGCGAGCAGACTGCCATCGCGAGAGTTAAACCATCAACCAGCAGCGACGGAGAGAGCGCCTTTTGCGTGGTTAAAACCTCAAACGCTCAGGTAGCAACTTTCATTCGCTTGCTGGCCTTCAAGGCGAGCAGACTGCCATCGCGAGAGTTAAACCATCAACCAGCAGCGACGGAGAGAGCGCCTTCTGCGTGGTTAAAAGCTCAAACGCTCAGGTAGCAACTTTCATTCGCTTGCTGGGCTTCAAGGCAAGCAGACTGCCATCGCGGGAGTTAAACCATCAGCGACGGAGAGACCACCTGCCATCATTTGGTTTTCGGTAGTCATAACGAGAAGTTCAATTTTCAGATTGTAGTTCCGCAATATAGGTTTAGAATTCAGAGCCTGCGTGCTGAAACTGGATTCTGGAACTGTATTCCGGAACTAATTTGAGTTTCGAAATTGCAATTCTAGAATTGAAACTGGATTCTGAGTCTGTTATTGGTTCTAAATTTAGTTCTTGAACTCAGGATCCAGTTCTTTATTCCAGACTTCTTCTATTCGGTTCTTTTTAGAACCATAATAACACTCCTAAAGAATTATGCGGAAATTTACTTTACTGTACTCTATAAAACCCATTCTGGTAGTCATGGCGAAAAATCGTCTTCATGTTTTAGAGCTTAGTTCTGGAATATGGGTTTAGAATTCAGAGTCTGCGTGCTGAACTAACTAAAATCGTCACCATTTTTTTTATTATAAAGAACTATACTGCTTATTTCATAGTATTTAAGTGCGTTTCAGAATGTTTAATGTAACTAATCTGTAATTTAATCTAGGCGCATCGTTTAAATTTCTAGTAATGAAAGAGGGGAAAGTTGCACAATTCAAACAATCGATGAACTACCAATTCGAATTCGGAAGCATAAATAAATCGTGTCATATTCGTATTCACGACATCCAGTTATGTCTCTGACATTACACACCCGTACTTTTTTTCCCAATGCTAATGACTGGCAGCTGTGACGTAATCGCTCTTGTCGAAAGCGTGCAGACGACACAAAACATATCTGCTCGCAGTGGCGATACAATCCAAACTGATTCAAGTTTTGTTGAGAGGCTTGTTTCTACCTGATTTCGTTTGTAACTTTTTCACTAATGGGCGGTCCTAACGGCTATAAAAATAGCCGCATGCAGAATTTTAATGTCGATTATTTCATTTCGGATTTGCATATTTTATTGAAAGAAACTATCAATATGCTGTAGGGATTCGTTTCCAGCATTCAGAAGAGTCAAATTGCGTAATTCTCTACGACATTAAACTCTGGAACATTTTTCGCAAAAAAGGCTTCACTTGATCTCGATTACTGTGAATTTCACACAGCGAAAAGTGCACAAATCTAAGCTGTTCTTACGGCTATAAAAAAGCTGTTCTAACGGCTATAAAAATAGCCGCATACAGAATTTTATTGTCGATTATTTCATTTCGGATTTGCATAATTTATTGAAAGAAACTATCAATATGCTGTAGGGATTCGTTTCTAGCATTCACAAGGACCAAATTGAGGAACTCACTGCGATATTCACCACTTTTCGGAACATTTTTCCCGGACGATTTGTTGTACAGCAGCAGATATTTTGTTCTCTTCCTTAGAACGCGTTCTGATTGGCTGGTGTTGACATGGAGCAAATGAGACAGGTTTTTCAAAAGTGTACTATTGAAATACTTCAATGCTTTTGCTATACACGTTTAAATTGAAAAATTTCGATTCTATTGGTAGTTAGATTATATAAATCCTTTCACAGATCACTGAGCTATGAGCTTTAAAAATACGAGAAAGGCAAACGCGCCTTATGAATTATCCTCTTTGATACTCGTTTATACCAAACATTTGAGAAAAGTTTAATTTTGAATTATTTGAGACTATGTCACAAAACTGAAAATTTTATCATAAAATTGTGATCATATTTCCGATGGCATGTCGCAAGAATTATGTTGATTCATTAGATACAACAATAGATATTCACGATCAAAAACTTATCACTCTCTCAGAGGGTAAATTTTGAAAAGGCACCCCATAGTAAAGTAAGTCGTATTCACGACAAAAGGTAAAATGTTGTATAACTTTGCCAGGAAAGAACAAACGTATGCACTACCTTCAAAAAAAATATAGGATTTTTTATTTTCTACAATTATTCCAAACAAAGTATGCATAAAAAAATAACTCGAAACAAGTTATAAATAAAAAAAAGTACGGGTGTGTAATGTCAGAGACATAACTGGATGTCGTGAATACGAATATGACACGATTTATTTATGCTTCCGAATTCGAATTGGTAGTTCATCGATTGTTTGAATTGTGCAACTTTCCCCTCTTTCATTACTAGAAATTTAAACGATGCGCCTAGATTAAATTACAGATTAGTTACATTAAACATTCTGAAACGCACTTAAATACTATGAAATAAGCAGTATAGTTCTTTATAATAAAAAAGTACGGGTGTGTAATGTCAGAGACATAACTGGATGTCGTGAATACGAATAAAACTGACACGATTTCTTTACACTTTCGAATTCGAATTGATAGTTGATCGATTGTGTGAATTGCGAAACTTTCCCCCTTTTCACTACTAAACTTTTCAACGAGTTTTGACGTCGATTATCCAAATTGTGGAGTTCCCTACGATATTTAGCACAATTCGGAACATTTATCTCGAACGATTTTCGCACAGCGAAAAGTGCACAAACCAAATCAAATTATTCTGGATTTTCACTAAACTGATGATTTCTACCTGCGAATTTCAAAGAAGTAATCTTAATAGTTTTTTAGATAACATTTAGAGCCATTAGAACGGCTGATTTTATATAATGTTGTCCACTTTTCGTTTCTTGTTTTCTTTCTCTCCAATGCAAAGCACCAGTAGCTGATGCAATTGTTCTTGCTTAAATTGAAACTAGCTTTGCGTACAAACCGACACATCCGCACGCAGTGCCAAACGATGCGAAACTGGTTTAATGCGTCTTCTCGCCTTGACGACCGGAAGGCAAATGAGAACTTCGACCTGAGCGTTTGAGGTTTGGCACCACGCGAAAGGTCTGCTTTCATCGACGACTGCTCCACCTGACGATTGGAGTTCAAATGAGAGCACGACCTAAGCGTTTAAGGTTTGGCACAACGCAAAATATCTGCTCTTTTTTATTGACGACCGCTGCTCCTGACGATTGAAGTCCAAATGAAAGCACGACCTAAGCTTTTGAGGTTTTTTACCACGCAAAAGGTCTGCTTTCATCGACGACTGCTCCACCTGACGACTGAAGTCTAAATGAGAGTTGCGACCTGAGCGTTTGAGGTTTTTAACCACGCAGAAGGTGCACTCTCCGAAGCTGCTGGTCCCACGACGTCTGCTTGCATCCAACGCACAAGAAGAAATGATCGAATTTCGAAGACGGCTCCCCTTTTATACGCAGGCAGTTGAAGATATGTGCCTGACTACCTCAAAATCGTCGTCCTTGCGCGAAAAACCCAAGCAAAAGAACAGAGTTTTCCGCGTTGTTTTCAAAATTTGAGAAAACTTAATATTTGAGTTGTTCGTGGTTATCTCACACTGTTCAAAATATTATCCTAAATTCCTGATTATATTTTTGATGAAATAGTGAAAGAATTATGTTGCTGCCTTTAATACAAGTCGAGATATTCACGATTAAGTTCTGCCCATTCTTCCATATGGCTAATTTTGAAAAGGCACCCCATAGTAAAGTAAGTCGTATTCACGACAAAAAAAAGTCCTCGCGCCTCGATGGCCAGCAAGCGAATGAGAGATGCGACCTGAGCGTTTGAGGTTTTTATTAACCACGCAGAAGGTGCATTCTCTCTCGCTGCTGGTTGATGATTCCACTCCCACGACGTCTGCTTCCATCGAACGCACGAAAAGAAATGATCGATTTTCGCATTTTTTTTTTGTCGTGAATACGACTTACTTTACTATGGGGTGCCTTTTCAAAATTAGCCATATGGAAGAATGGGCAGAACTTAATCGTGAATATCTCGACTTGTATTAATGGTAGCAACATAATTCTTTCACCATTTCATCAAAAATATGATCAGGAATTTAGGATAATATTTTGAACAGTGTGAGATAACCACAAACAACTCAAAAATTAAGTTTTCTCAAAATTTCAAAATAATGCGGAAAACTCTTTACTTTCGCTTGGGTTTTTCGCGCAAGGACGACGATTTTGAGGTAGTCAGGCACATATCTTCAACTGAATGCGTATAAAAGGGGAACCGTGGTGAAAATCGATCATTTCTTTTCGTGCGTTCGATGGGAGCAGACGTCGTGGGAGTTAAACCTTCAACCAGCAGCGACGGAGAGGGCGCCTTTTGCGTGGTTAAAACCTCAAACGCTCAGGTAGCAACTTTCATTCGCTTGCTGGCCTTCAAGGCGAGCAGACTGCCATCGCGAGAGTTAAACCATCAACCAGCAGCGACGGAGGCCTTTTGCGTGGTTAAAACCTCAAACGCTCAGGTAGCAACTTTCATTCGCTTGCTGGCCTTCAAGGCGAGCAGACTGCCATCGCGAGAGTTAAACCATCAACCAGCAGCGACGGAGAGAGCGCCTTTTGCGTGGTTAAAACCTCAAACGCTCAGGTAGCAACTTTCATTCGCTTGCTGGCCTTCAAGGCGAGCAGACTGCCATCGCGAGAGTTAAACCATCAACCAGCAGCGACGGAGAGAGCGCCTTTTGCGTGGTTAAAACCTCAAACGCTCAGGTAGCAACTTTCATTCGCTTGCTGGCCTTCAAGGCGAGCAGACTGCCATCGCGAGAGTTAAACCATCAACCAGCAGCGACGGAGAGAGCGCCTTTTGCGTGGTTAAAACCTCAAACGCTCAGGTAGCAACTTTCATTCGCTTGCTGGTCTTCAAGGCGAGCAGACTGCCATCGCGAGAGTTAAACCATCAACCAGCAGCGACGAAGAGAGCGCCTTTTGCGTGGTTAAAACCTCAAACGCTCAGGTAGCAACTTTCATTCGCTTGCTGGCCTTCAAGGCGAGAAGACTGCCATCGCGAGAGTTAAGGGCACTCCGCATTCGGCCGAACCAACCGATCCGAGCTCTCCGGTGTTGACTTCGGCTATGGCTGAGCTACCAGCGTGCGCATGTATAGGTACGCCGGACCCGACACGATTGATACGGTGCGAAAAGCTCGGTGAGGAATATCGTTGCCAAAGATATGGATTTTATGTCGGGTCCGGCGTACCTATACATGTGCACGCCGGCAGCTCAGTCATAACCGAAGAGCGAAAAAAAGATCGGCTATGGAAATGTCGGCCGAATGCGGTTTGACCCTTAAACCATCAACCAGCAGCGACGGAGAGAGCGCCTTTTGCGTGGTTAAAAGCACAAACGCTCAGGTAGCAACTTTCATTCGCTTGCTGGCCTTCAAGGCGAGCAGACTGCCATCGCGAGAGTTAAACCATCAACCAGCAGCGACGGAGAGAGCGCCTTTTGCGTGGTTAAAACCTCAAACGCTCAGGTAGCAACTTTCATTCGCTTGCTGGCCTTCAAGGCGAGCAGACTGCCATCGCGAGAGTTAAACCATCAACCAGCAGCGACGGAGAGAGCGCCTTTTGCGTGGTTAAAACCTCAAACGCTCAGGTAGCAACTTTCATTCGCTTGCTGGCCTTCAAGGCGAGCAGACTGCCATCGCGAGAGTTAAACCATCAACCAGCAGCGACGGAGAGAGCGCCTTCTGCGTGGTTAAAAGCTCAAACGCTCAGGTAGCAACTTTCATTCGCTTGCTGGGCTTCAAGGCAAGCAGACTGCCATCGCGGGAGTTAAACCATCAGCGACGGAGAGACCACCTGCCATCATTTGGTTTTCGGTAGTCATAACGAGAAGTTCAATTTTCAGATTGTAGTTCCGCAATATAGGTTTAGAATTCAGAGCCTGCGTGCTGAAACTGGATTCTGGAACTGTATTCCGGAACTAATTTGAGTTTCGAAATTGCAATTCTAGAATTGAAACTGGATTCTGAGTCTGTTATTGGTTCTAAATTTAGTTCTTGAACTCAGGATCCAGTTCTTTATTCCAGACTTCTTCTATTCGGTTCTTTTTAGAACCATAATAACACTCCTAAAGAATTATGCGGAAATTTACTTTACTGTACTCTATAAAACCCATTCTGGTAGTCATGGCGAAAAATCGTCTTCATGTTTTAGAGCTTAGTTCTGGAATATGGGTTTAGAATTCAGAGTCTGCGTGCTGAACTAACTAAAATCGTCACCATTTTTTTTATTATAAAGAACTATACTGCTTATTTCATAGTATTTAAGTGCGTTTCAGAATGTTTAATGTAACTAATCTGTAATTTAATCTAGGCGCATCGTTTAAATTTCTAGTAATGAAAGAGGGGAAAGTTGCACAATTCAAACAATCGATGAACTACCAATTCGAATTCGGAAGCATAAATAAATCGTGTCATATTCGTATTCACGACATCCAGTTATGTCTCTGACATTACACACCCGTACTTTTTTTTTTTGCATAAATATCTGTTTATTAATCTTATTTTTGTGTATTACATCAACATTTTACAGTACAAGTGTTTTGACCCTTTGGCCTTTCATCTTTGTTGTTCATACGATTCGTTATTAATATTAGGTGTTTTAGTTACTCTTGTTTTACATACTAATGTTTAATCATAATATTTATTTTAATTATTTATAAAATGTCTACCTACTTATAACTATCCCTAACCTAATACGTACAAATTTTGAATTATTTGTATTTCAGAGATTGAGCACCTATCTTCAAATTTCGTGCAGAATTGTTCGAATTTTTGTTCTAGTGTATCCAGGGAGGCCATCTCATGTACTTCACTAGTCCTTGTCCAAGGGGGTAGATTTAGAATCATCTTTAAGATCTTACTTTGAATGCGTTGAAGCCTACGTTTGTGTGTTCGTGCACAACCCCGCCAAACAGGGACTGCGTATTCAATTGCGGGGTAGATGATTTGTTTATAGACAGCCATCTGATTCTTCAGGCATAGTTTAGATGTTCTACAAATCAGCGGATACAGAGACCTAATGAGTATGCTGCATTTTTGAACGATTTTGTCAACATGTGCCCTGAATATCAGATATCTGTCAAAGGTGAGTCCTAGATAGATAACTTCATCGGACCATTGAATGACCTCATCACCGAATCGTATTCTGCATTCGTCTGATGGAACAAGTTTTGGAGATCTTGAATGTGGAAACAAGATGACCTGAGTTTTTGCTGCATTGATCACAATTTTCCAGCTTGTAAAATATTCTGTTAAAGCGTCCAGACCTGTCTGTAGTTTATTTTTCAGAGCATTAATGACACGACCTTTGTAAAGAATGGCAGTATCATCAGCAAATTGTGACAGAACACCACCACCTGGAAGAGGTGGGATGTCTGATGTGAAAATGTTGTATAGAATGGGACCTAGGATACTTCCCTGGGGTACACCAGCAGGAATAGTAAATCTTTCTGAAAGTGCATTATTCAGAGAAACCTGGAATGCTCTATCTGCAAGATAATTTTTGATAATTTTAATAAGATACATGGGAAAATTATACCGATGCAGTTTGAACACCAGTCCATCGTGCCACACATTATCGAATGCCTTTTCAATATCCAATATTGCCATGGCAGTCGTTTTGGACACTGATTTGTTTTGCTGGATGACGTTGTTAACCCTTGTGAGCTGGTGGATGGTGGATCTTCCTTTCCGGAACCCAAACTGTTCTTCCAGAAATATATCCTGTTCATCTGCAAAAGCAAGAATTCGCCTTTGTATTGACTTTTCAAACAGCTTGGATAGGGCAGAGAGTAAGCTGATGGGCCGATAGCTCTTGGAAAAGGAAGGATCTTTCCCCGGTTTCAAAACTGGGATAACTTTAGCTAACTTCCACATTGAAGGGAAGTAACCAAGCTCCCAGCACCTGTTAAAAATTTTAGCTAAGAAGACAAATGAGCGAATACTCAAATGTTTCAGCTCAATGTTGAATGTGTTGTCGAAACCGGGGGCCTTCATATTTTTGGATTTTTTCACAAAAGCCATCAGCTCATTCGCAGTGACTCTACTTTCCTCAGGAACTAAGCTGTCTGATTGGTCAACCTCAGCTACGCTATCAGCAACGGCTCTTTCATATGGACTAACAATGTTGAGTCCTAAATTGTGAGAACACACAAACTGCTGGCCTAGCGCATTTGCCTTCTCTACTGGTGTGATTAAAGGTATTCCTTCAGCTGCGTCCTGGGGTGACATCAGAGGAGGAATAGGCTTCGGTTTTTTCTTAAGCACCTTCGTTAAGGACCAGAAGGGCTTTGAATGTGGGAGAATTTCTCGAAGCTTTTGCTGGAAGTTCCTGTTGCGAAGCTCAGATATCCGTTCCTGGATTATCCTAGTTAAGTTGTTATAAGTAGTCTTCCTATCTAGGATGCCAGTTCGTTGATACTGCCTCCGGTAGATATTCCGAAGTCGGATGAGTTTCTTGGTGACACTGTCGATTTGAAGAGAGGAACTCGGCATATGTTGTACTGGAACCGTCCTATCACGAGCGACTGTGATTGAATGCTGGAAGGAAGATAGGGCCGCATCGATTTCCATCGGGGAATCAAGTGGCAGATCGATATTAATATGTTGGTCGGCGATTTGTTGAAATTGGACCCAATCGGTGCGATAATAGTTCCTCCGAGGTTGAATAGGCACTGTTTCTGGTGAAGATCCCAACGTCAATATTACTGGAAAGTGGTCAGAAGAGAGCTCGTTGAAGACAACCGGAGAGCTGTCTATAGCGATGTTGCTGATGAATATATCCAAAATGGAATGAACTCCCGATCTGGAAAGTCGCGTTGGTTGATCCGGAGCGAAGATGTTGTATTGTCCAGCTTCGTAATCTTCGGCAAGTACGAATCCGTTTCGATTCTGTCTTCTGTTTCCCCACAGCTCATGCCGTGCGTTCAGGTCCCCAGCAATGATGAATTTGTTTTGTCGTCGAGTGAGCATAGCCAGATCTCGCTTCAATGATGCACACGTACCATCTCGAAGATTGGTTTGTTTGGGGCAGTACGCTGCAATGATGATGATGGGTCCCATCGTCGTTGTAATCTCAATTCCGATGGCTTCTATGAGTTGCAATTTAAGGGCTGACAGAAGCCTGTGCTGAATGGATCGTTTAATGGCAATGGCAACTCCCCCTCCTCTGGTAGTTGCCCTGTCGAGCCTGTGAATCCTGTAATTGGAAATAAAAATAGAAATTTCAGGTTTAAGATGAGTTTCAGTTAAAATAGCAATATCGGCATTCTTCTCTTGAAGAAAGTCGGACAACTCAGCAGTTTTGCTCCTGAGTGAGCAAGCATTCCAATTTACTATAACCAACTCATTATATTGCATATTCGATGATGAATTTGCCTAAGGCGTTGATTTGCTCTAACCGCGTTCTGCAGTTTCGTAGTTTTGTTGTCATTGTTTCAAAAATGACGATCAGTTGTTCAGCAGAGAATAAATCACCAGAGTCATCCTTTGCTTGTGGTTGATTATTGCCCCATCCAGGAGGGATTCTTGAGGAAGATTCTTTTAGAGATCCAGCGGCTGAAGTCTTTGGATTGCTGCGAGGAAGTGGCGGCAAATTCGGAATATCCCTCTTCGGTGGGAGCCGTGGGAAATTAACTTCATCCTTCTGTGGAACATTCTTGCGCGTTGATTGTTTGCGGGACGCCTGTTGTCGAATTTTTGTGAACTCAGCACGTTTGGGACACGATTTGCTAGTAGATGGATGGTCGCCATCACAGTTCACACATTTTACAGCGATGTCATCTAGTAGGCAATCGTTGGTATTGTGTGGTTCGGCACATTTCCCGCACCGACTTTTCATGTGGCAATTCCTCGCTCCATGGCCGTAGTTCAAACAGTTCGTGCACTGTGTGACATCCCGATGTACCGGTTTATACTTTTGCCATTCGATGATTATGTGAAATAACGATTTAATCGTTTTCAGTTGACTCATGGTGATGGAGCCCTTCTCCAGATGAATCAGGTACAGTTGATCTCTAAACTTTTTGTCCGTATTATGGCGCTTCATTTTAAATACCATCAAAGGCTTTAGTCCAGCCTCCGACAGTGCCTGCTTTAGTTCGGCTTCCATCATGTCGGGTAGTCCTCGAAGTACAACCTTCATAGGTTTGTTGGCGGCAATATCGTGTGTGAAGTATTCCGCTTTTGTCTGCTTCAGATAGCATTCCACTCCTTTGTAGTGGTTCAAAGCCGGAACAGTTATTTTGTAGCCTTCAGTACATAAACGGATTGTTGCCTGTAGTCCTTTGCTGATCAGTGTGTTGAAATCCGAGCGTAGAGTTGGTGGGAAGCCCTTCAGGTAGAAAGGCGGCATTTTTTCCTTCTTCTGCAGTTCCTCTTCGACATCTACTGGCAGATCAGCATATTGGTTTTTACTCAGCAAACGGTCGTTTACCTGTACATCACTTGGCTTCAGACGCTTAGCATCCTTTGGATCCTTCTCGGATCTATGGCGGTTTTTACCCATAGCTTGGGTAGGTAGACAACTGCGAATAAAAAATAAAACAAAATCGAAATTAGTCGTAGTAGGTTATTCGTCTATCCACATCGAGTGTTAGATGACGAATTGATCGAATTTCGAAGACGGCTCCCCTTTTATACGCAGGCAGTTGAAGATATGTGCCTGACTACCTCAAAATCGTCGTCCTTGCGCGAAAAACCCAAGCAAAAGAACAGAGTTTTCCGCGTTGTTTTCAAAATTTGAGAAAACTTAATATTTGAGTTGTTCGTGGTTATCTCACACTGTTCAAAATATTATCCTAAATTCCTGATTATATTTTTGATGAAATAGTGAAAGAATTATGTTGCTGCCTTTAATACAAGTCGAGATATTCACGATTAAGTTCTGCCCATTCTTCCATATGGCTAATTTTGAAAAGGCACCCCATAGTAAAGTAAGTCGTATTCACGACAAAAAAAAGTCCTCGCGCCTCGATGGCCAGCAAGCGAATGAGAGATGCGACCTGAGCGTTTGAGGTTTTTATTAACCACGCAGAAGGTGCATTCTCTCTCGCTGCTGGTTGATGATTCCACTCCCACGACGTCTGCTTCCATCGAACGCACGAAAAGAAATGATCGATTTTCGCATTTTTTTTTTTTTCCGCATTGCATAAATATCTGTTTATTAATCTTATTTTTGTGTATTACATCAACATTTTACAGTACAAGTGTTTTGACCCTTTGGCCTTTCATCTTTGTTGTTCATACGATTCGTTATTAATAATAGGTGTTTTAGTTACTCTTGTTTTACATACTAATGTTTAATCATAATATTTATTTTAATTATTTATAAAATGTCTACCTACTTATAACTATCCCTAACCTAATACGTACAAATTTTGAATTATTTGTATTTCAGAGATTGAGCACCTCTCTTCAAATTTCGTGCAGTATTGTTCGAATTTTTGTTCTAGTATATCCAGTGAGGCCATCTCATGTACTTCACTAGTCCTTGTCCAAGGGGGTAGATTTAGAATCATCTTTAAGATCTTACTTTGAATGCGTTGAAGCCTAAGTTTGTGTGTTCGTGCACAACCCCGCCAAACAGGGACTGCGTATTCAATTGCGGGGTAGATGATTTGTTTATAGACAGCCATCTGATTCTTCAGGCATAGTTTAGATGTTCTACAAATCAGCGGATACAGAGACCTAATGAGTATGCTGCATTTTTGAACGATTTTGTCAACATGTGACCTGAATATCAGATGTCTGTCAAAGGTGAGTCCTAGATAGATAACTTCATCGGACCATTGAATGACCTCATCACCGAATCGTATTCTGCATTCGTCTGATGGAACAAGTTTTGGAGATCTTGAATGTGGAAACAAGATGACCTGAGTTTTTGCTGCATTGATCACAATTTTCCAGCTTGTAAAATATTCTGTTAAAGCGTCCAGACCTGTCTGTAGTTTATTTTTCAGAGCATTAATGACACGACCTTTGTAAAGAATGGCAGTATCATCAGCAAATTGTGACAGAACACCACCACCTGGAAGAGGTGGGATGTCTGATGTGAAAATGTTGTATAGAATGGGACCTAGGATACTTCCCTGGGGTACACCAGCAGGAATAGTAAATCTTTCTGAAAGTGCATTATTCAGAGAAACCTGGAATGCTCTATCTGCAAGATAATTTTTGATAATTTTAATAAGATACATGGGAAAATTATACCGATGCAGTTTAAACACCAGTCCATCGTGCCACACATTATCGAATGCCTTTTCAATATCCAATATTGCCATGGCAGTCGTTTTGGACACTGATTTGTTTTGCTGGATGACGTTGTTAACCCTTGTGAGCTGGTGGATGGTGGATCTTCCTTTCCGGAACCCAAACTGTTCTTCCAGAAATATATCCTGTTCATCTGCAAAAGCAAGAATTCGCCTTTGTATTGACTTTTCAAACAGCTTGGATAGGGCAGAGAGTAAGCTGATGGGCCGATAGCTCTTGGAAAAGGAAGGATCTTTCCCCGGTTTCAAAACTGGGATAACTTTAGCTAACTTCCACATTGAAGGGAAGTAACCAAGCTCCCAGCACCTGTTAAAAAGTTTAGCTAAGAAGACAAATGAGCGAATACTCAAATGTTTCAGCTCAATGTTGAATGTGTTGTCGAAACCGGGGGCCTTCATATTTTTGGATTTTTTCACAAAAGCCATCAGCTCATTCGCAGTGACTCTACTTTCCTCAGGAACTAAGCTGTCTGATTGGTCAACCTCAGCTACGCTATCAGCAACGGCTCTTTCATATGGACTAACAATGTTGAGTCCTAAATTGTGAGAACACACAAACTGCTGGCCTAGCGCATTTGCCTTCTCTACTGGTGTGATTAAAGGTATTCCTTCAGCTGCGTCCTGGGGTGACATCAGAGGAGGAATAGGCTTCGGTTTTGTCGTGAATACGACTTACTTTACTATGGGGCGCCTTTTCAAAATTAGCCATATGGAAGAATGGGCAGAACTTAATCGCGAATATCTCGACTTGTATTAATGGTAGCAACATAATTCTTTCACCATTTCATCAAAAATATGATCAGGAATTCAGGATAATATTTTGAACAGTGTGCGATAACCACAAACAACTCAAAAATTAAGTTTTCTTAAAATTTGAAAACAACGCGGAAAACTTTTTACTTTCGCTTGGGTTTTTCGCGCAAGGACGACGATTTTGAGATAGTCAGGCACATATCTTCAACTGAATGCGTATAAAAGGGGAACCGTGGTCGAAAATCGATCATTTCTTCTTGTGCGTTCGATGGAAGCAGACGTCGTGGGAGTGGAATCATCAACCAGCAGCGAGAGAGAATGCACCTTCTGCGTGGTTAATAAAAACCTCAAACGCTCAGGTCGCATCTCTCATTCGCTTGCTGGCCATCGAGGTAGAGGCGTGCAAAACAGCTCATTTTGGTGAACAGCTCCGAACCGATCAGCTCACTAAAGTGAATCGATTCGATGTATCAGCTCATCAGCTCTTTTAGTTTGAACTTAAATTTCATTTTGTGCGCCGTTTTTCTTATGCACTGGTTTTCTTTCAAATGCATGATCGAAATTGAATCATTGATTTGCAATGATGCAATGAATGCAATGCGAATTAGTTTATCTTTAATTGATGTCGACTAAATTGAATCTCTTAAAGAGCCGAAGATCCGATCAGCTCGTAGCGTGTTCTCTTCGTCATAATGCAGTGAACTGGGTAGCAAATGAGTGAGCTGATGAGCTGCGGTTCTTTTGAAAAGAGCTGTGAGCTGTCAGCTCACTTCAATGATTCGATTCACTGGAACAGCTCAGGAGCGAATTGCCCATCTCTACATCGAGGCGCGAGGACCAGCCAGCAGCAGCAGCGGGAGTTAAATTTTCCACCAGCAGCGAGAGAGAATGCACCTTCTGCGTGGTTAATAAAAACCTCAAACGCTCAGGTCGCATCTCTCATTCGCTTGCTGGCCATCGAGGCGAGAGGACCAGCCAGCAGCAGCAGCGGGAGTTAAACTTTCCACCAGCAGCGAGAGAGAATGCACCTTCTGCGTGGTTAATAAAAACCTCAAACGCTCAGGTCGCATCTCTCATTCGCTTGCTGGCCATCGAGGCGCCTGGACCAGCCAGCAGCAGCAGCGGGAGTTAAACTTTCCACCAGCAGCGAGAGAGAATGCACCTTCTGCGTGGTTAATAAAAACCTCAAACGCTCAGGTCGCATCTCTCATTCGCTTGCTGGCCATCGAGGCGCGAGGGCCAGCCAGCAGCAGCAGCGGGAGTTAAACTTTCCACCAGCAGCGAGAGAGAATGCACCTTCTGCGTGGTTAATAAAAACCTCAAACGCTCAGGTCGCATCTCTCATCCGCTTGCTGGCCATCGAGGCGCGAGGACCAGCCAGCAGCAGCAGCGGGAGTTAAACTTTCCACCAGCAGCGAGAGAGAATGCACCTTCTGCGTGGTTAATAAAAACCTCAAACGCTCAGGTCGCATCTCTCATTCGCTTGCTGGCCATCGAGGCGAGAGGACCAGCCAGCAGCAGCAGCGACGGAGAATGCACCTTCTGCGTGGTTTAAATCCTCAAACGCTCAGGTCGCATCTCTCATTCGTTTGCTGGCCACCAAGGCGAGAACCAGCAGCGACTGAAACTGGATTCTGAGTGTTATTGGATCTAAATTTAGGTCTTGAACTCAGGGTCCAGTTCTCTATTCCAGACTTCTATTCGGTTGTTCTTAAAACCATAATAATACTCCTAAAGAATTATGCGGAATTTACTTTACTGTACCTCTATACAACCCATTTTTGTCGTGAATACGACTTACTTTACTATGGGGTGCCTTTTCAAAATTTACCCTCTGAGAGAGTGATAAGAATCAGAACGCGTTCTAAGGAAGAGAACAAAATATCTGCTGCTGTACAACAAATCGTCCGGGAAAAATGTTCCGAAAAGTGGTGAATATCGCAGTGAGTTCCTCAATTTGGTCCTTGTGAATGCTAGAAACGAGTCCCTTCAGCATATTGATAGTTTCTTTCAATAAAATATGCAAATCCGAAATGAAATAATCGACATTAAAATTCTGTATGCGGCTATTTTTATAGCCGTTAGGACCGCCCATTAGTGAGAAAGCTACAAACGAAATCAGGTAGAAACAAGCCTCTCAACAAAACTTGAATCAGTTTGGATTGTATCGCCACTGCGAGCAGATGTGTTTTGTGTCGTCTGCACGCTTTCGACAAGAGCGCTTACGTCACAGCTGCCAGTCATTAGCATTGGGAAAAAAACAACGATGGAGAGCATTGCACAATATCAGCCGTTCTAATGGCTCTAAAAGTTTTCTAAAGAACTATTAGGATTTGTTGTTCGCAAATCGTAGGGAAATATCCTCAGTTTACGGCAAATCAAGAACAGTTTGCTTAGATTTGTGCACTTTTCGCTGTGTGAAACTCACAGTAATCGAGATCAAGTGAAGCTTTCTTTGTTTTTGCGAAAAATGTTCCAGAGTTTAATGTCGTAGAGAATTACGCAATTTGACTTTTCTGAATGCTAGAAACGAGTCCCTTCAGCATATTGATAGTTTCTTTCAATAAATTATGCAAATCCGAAATGAAATAATCAACATTAAAATTCTGAATGCGGCTATTTTTATAGCCGTTAGGACCGCCCATTAGTGAAAAAGCTACAAACGAAATCACATAAAAGGAAATCTCTTAACAAAAATTGAATCAGTTTGGTTCTATCGCCCCTATGAGCAGATGTGTTTTGTGTCGTCTGCACAGCTAGTTTCGCTTTCGACAAGAGCGAATTCGTCACAGCTGCCAGTCATTAGCATTGGGAAAAAACAACGGTGGAGAGCATTGCACAATATCAGCCGTTCTAATGGCTCTAAAAGTTTTCTAAAGAACTATTAGGATTTGTTGTTTGCAAATCGTAGGGAAATATCCTCAGTTTACTACAAATCAAGAACAGTTTGCTTAGATTTGTGCACTTTTCGCTGTGTGAAATTCACAGTAATCGAGATCAAGTGAAGCTTTCTTTGTTTTTGCGAAAAATGTGAAAAAGGGGAATGCGTGCATAATTCATACAATTGATATTCGGAAGTGTTAAGGAACATGTCAGTTGTTTTCGTATTCACGACATCCAGTTATGTCTCTGACATTACCCACCCGCCTTTTTTCTTAAGCACCTTCGTTAAGGACCAGAAGGGCTTTGAATGTGGGAGAATTTTTCGAAGCTTTTGCTGGAAGTTCCTGTTGCGAAGCTCAGATATCCTTTCCTGGATTATCCTAGTTAAGTTGTTATAAGTAGTCTTCCTATCTAGGATGCCAGTTCGTTGATACTGCCTCCGGTAGATATTCCGAAGTCGGATGAGTTTCTTGGTGACACTGTCGATTTGAAGAGAGGAACTCGGCATATGTTGTACTGGAACCGTCCTATCACGAGCGACTGTGATTGAATGCTGGAAGGAAGATAGGGCCGCATCGATTTCCATCGGGGAATCTAGTGGAACATTGATATTAATAAGTTGGTCGGCGATTTGTTGAAATTGGACCCAATCGGTGCGATAATAGTTCCTCCGTGGTTGAATAGGCACTGTTTCTGGTGAAGATCCCAACGTCAATATTACTGGAAAGTGTTCAGAAGAGAGCTCGTAGAAGACAACCGGAGAGCTGTCTATGGCGATGTTGCTGATGAATATATCCAAAATGGAATGAACTCCCGATCTGGAAAGTCGCGTTGGTTGATCCGGAGCGAAGATGTTGTATTGTCCAGCTTCGTAATCTTCGGCAAGTACGAATCCGTTTCGATTCTGTCTTCTGTTTCCCCACAGCTCATGCCGTGCGTTCAGGTCCCCAGCAATGATGAATTTGTTCTGTCGTCGAGTGAGCATAGCCAGATCTCGCTTCAATGATGCACACGTACCATCTCGAAGATTGGTTTGTTTGGGGCAGTACGCTGCAATGATGATGATGGGTCCCATCGTCGTTGTAATCTCAATTCCGATGGCTTCTATGAGTTGCAATTTAAAGGCTGACAGAAGCCTGTGCTGAATGGATCGTTTAATGGCAATGGCAACTCCCCCTCCTCTGGTAGTTGCCCTGTCGAGCCTGTGAATCCTGTAATTGGAAATAAAAATAGAAATTTCAGGTTTAAGATGAGTTTCAGTTAAAATAGCAATATCGGCATTCTTCTCTTGAAGAAAGTCGGACAATTCAGCAGTTTTGCTCCTGAGTGAGCAAGCATTCCAATTTACTATAACCAACTCATTATATTGCATATTCGATGATGAATTTGCCTAAGGCGTTAATTTGCTCTAACCGCGTTCTGCAGTTTCGTAGTTTTGTTGTCATTGTTTCAAAAATGACGATCAGTTGTTCAGCAGAGAATAAATCACCAGAGTCATCCTTTGCTTGTGGTTGATTATTGCCCCATCCAGGAGGGATTCTTGAGGAAGATTCTTTTTGAGATCCAGCGGCTGAAGTCTTTGGATTGCTGCGAGGAAGTGGCGGCAAATTCGGAATATCCCTCTTCGGTGGGAGCCGTGGGAAATTAACTTCATCCTTCTGTGGAACATTCTTGCGCGTTGATTGTTTGCGGGACGCCTGTTGTCGAATTTTTGTGAACTCAGCACGTTTGGGACACGATTTGCTAGTAGATGGATGGTCGCCATCACAGTTCACACATTTTACAGCGATGTCATCTAGTAGGCAATCGTTGGTATTGTGTGGTTCGGCACATTTCCCGCACCGACTTTTCATGTGGCAATTCCTCGCTCCATGGCCGTAGTTCAAACAGTTCGTGCACTGTGTGACATCCCGATGTACCGGTTTATACTTTTGCCATTCGATGATTATGTGAAATAACGATTTAATCGTTTTCAGTTGACTCATGGTGATGGAGCCCTTCTCCAGATGAATCAGGTACAGTTGATCTCTAAACTTTTTATCCGTATTATGTCGCTTCATTTTGAACACCATCAAAGGCTTTAGTCCAGCCTCCGACAGTGCCTGCTTTAGTTCGGCTTCCATCATGTCGGGTAGTCCTCGAAGTACAACCTTCATAGGTTTGTTGGCGGCAATATCGTGTGTGAAGTATTCCGCTTTTGTCTGCTTCAGATAACATTCCACTCCTTTGTAGTGGTTCAAAGCCGGAACAGTTATTTTGTAGCCTTCAGTACATAAACGGATTGTTGCCTGTAGTCCTTTGCTGATCAGTGTGTTGAAATCCGAGCGTAGAGTTGGTGGGAAGCCCTTCAGGTAGAAAGGCGGCATTTTTTCCTTCTTCTGCAGTTTCTCTTCGACATCTACTGGCAGATCAGCATATTGGTTTTTACTCAGCAAACGGTCGTTTACCTGTACATCACTTGGCTTCAGACGCTTAGCATCCTTTGGATCCTTCTCGGATCTATGGCGGTTTTTACCCATAGCTTGGGTAGGTAGACAACTGCGAATAAAAAATAAAACAAAATCGAAATTAGTCGTAGTAGGTTATTCGTCTATCCACATCGAGTGTTAGATGACGAATGATCGATTTTCGACCACGGTTCCCCTTTTATACGCATTCAGTTGAAGATATGTGCCTGACTATCTCAAAATCGTCGTCCTTGCGCGAAAAACCCAAGCGAAAGTAAAAAGTTTTCCGCGTTGTTTTCAAATTTTAAGAAAACTTAATTTTTGAGTTGTTTGTGGTTATCGCACACTGTTCAAAACATTATCCTGAATTCCTGATCATATTTTTGATGAAATGGTGAAAGAATTATGTTGCTACCATTAATACAAGTCGAGATATTCGCGATTAAGTTCTGCCCATTCTTCCATATGGCTAATTTTGAAAAGGCACCCCATAGTAAAGTAAGTCGTATTCACGACAAAAAATGGTGACGATTTGAGTTAGTTCAGCACGCAGACTCTGAATTCTAAACCCATATTCCAGAACTAAGCTCTAAAACATTAAGACGATTCTTCGCCATGACTACCAGAATGGGTTTTATAGAGTACAGTAAAGTAAATTTCCGCATAATTCTTTAGGAGTATTATTATGGTTCTAAAAAGAACCGAATAGAAGAAGTCTGGAATAAAGAACTGAATCCTGAGTTCAAGAACTAAATTTAGAACTAATAACAGACTCAGAATCCAGTTTCAATTCTAGAATTGCAATTTCGAAACTCAAATTAGTTCCGGAATACAGTTCCAGAATCCAGTTTCAGCACGCAGGCTCTGAATTCTAAAGCTATATTGCGGAACTAAAATCTGAAAATTGAACTTCTCGTTACGACTACCGAAAACCAAATGATGGCAGGTGCTCTCTCCGTCGCTGATGGTTTAACTCCCGCGATGGCAGTCTGCTCGCCTTGAAGGCCAGCAAGCGAATGAGAGTTGCTACCCAGCGATGCCAACCCTACGGATTTATCCGTAGATCTACGGATTTCTGTCTTTTTTACGGATCTGCTGATAGACCACTCAAAATCTACGGATTAAACATAATTTCTTCAAAAAATTATTGACCATTAATTTTTTATTATTTCTCTAGATAACAAAAAAAAATTATTGAATATTGTCACCTAGTTGTTAGAGATATGTTTTCCTCATGTCTAATTATCAAACATCTATAGTCACCGATTACGTATTTTTTAAGTCTGCCTTTATCGCTTGGAATTCCAAACTATTAATTTTACGCACTTTTTAATTTTTTTTTGTATTTGGTACTTACTAATTTTCATTCTAAACATGTAGACGCATTTAGTGAGTTGTTTTATCAGTCGAAAGAGTTCTGCACGGAAAGCTCGTCTCAATGGAGCATATACAACTTGTTGGTAAACAAACTACCGCCATTGTTGTTGTGCAGATAGCTCAATTATTTTTGTCTTTTTCGAGTGTTTTTGATCGTTCTGTTTTCGCTTTTTGCTCATATTCGATACACGGACTTGCCGTTTTTGATCTAGTTTTGGAGTGCAGTGCTTAGAAAGTGTTATTGAGCAGTTTCACCGCCGTTAGAAATTCAGTTATCGAGTAGTATTATTGATCATAGATAACGCATCAATAAGATATCTCGTTTTGCGCGTCATATTTACCGTTCGTAGCGCCTACTGTGTTTCAATGTCGGCTGGCTCAAATTCGAGTGCTATGGCTGATGCATGCGATCGTTGTGCGAAAACCGTCAAACCTGACGAGGATTTTATCTCTTGCTCAGGGTTTTGCCATCATGTTGTCCATATGAAATGTGGCAAATTAAATAAGCCTTTCTTGAAGGTACTAGCCGATAGTCCCAATTTGCTTTGGATGTGCGATGAATGCTGTAAATTAATGAAGCTAGTTCGTTTTCGGGAAACGATCTCATCACTAGGATGCGCAATTTCAGCTGTCTCCGAAAAAATGGAATCGGTCTGTGCTGAGCTGAAAGCCGAAATCACGAAAAACAGTCAGCAAATATCGCGCCTTACTCGAAAAGTTTCCGTTTCGACTCCGAGGCGTAATAGTGATAGCGATGTAAAAATCAACGACGTTTCTCGTCCTGCTGCAAAGCGTCGTCGCGAAGAAGGATCGGAATCAACTTATTCACTTATTTGCGGGCGGAAACCAGTTGAAAATTGCAGCATTTCTACGGTTCCAACGTCTTCCTCTCTGGTATGGATATATTTGTCTCGGTTTCATCCCAGCGTCACCAAGCAAATGGTCGAACAACTAACAAGAGACGGTCTTCAGTGCAACGAAGAGGTTAAGGTTGTCCCATTGGTGAAAAAAGGAATTGACGTCAATAGTATGAATTTCATTTCCTTCAAAGTCGGGGTACTACCCCAATATCGCGACGCTGCACTCGATCCCGATACGTGGCCTCAAGGTGTCCTTTTCCGCGAGTTTGAGGACAATCGCAACAAAAACATTTGGTGCCCACCGATCGATGTTTCACCACCAACACCCGAAGAGCCTACCATTCCAGAATCGTCTCCCGGTACTTCGTCGCAGGCTTTATTGAATACACCCGACTTATGATCATGTGATGATGTGAGAAAGCTGGGACGCGCTGAAGTTGGTGCTATGGAAGCTCTCGTAACCCCCATCACAGTCGAGCCACTGCCGCCAGCGTTCTCCAGCCGTCCCGGTCCTGTGTGTGGGTGTGCTACGAGAGTCTTCCAAACGCCTTCTCAAGGCAAGTATTGTTTTGTATCGTCACCTTCTAGTGTTCACCCGCTTCGCACTTCCAGAAGTCAGCATCCTGAATTCATTCAACAGCCGTCTTGCTCTAGCGCAGAGCATAACGCATCGATTTATGCCACACCGGGAAACACCAAAATTCGCATTCTGGAAGCTCCTGATACGTCCCCCACAGTAGAGCTTCCGCAGCCTGCGTTCATCAGTCGTCCCGATCCTGTGCGCGGTGGCGTGGAAGGAGTCTTCCAAACAACAACAAACGGCAATCATACATCCAATTTGCACATCTACTACCAAAATGTAGGCGGCATAAGCACGTGTATTGACGATTATCGGCTAGCATGTGCGGACGATTGTTACGACATCATCGCTCTCTCTGAAACGTGGCTTAACGGAAATACGTTATCCGTTCTAGGGTACGGATCTAATTACGAAGTCTTCCGTACTGATCGTAGCATTCGTAACAGTCCCAAGAGCATAGGAGGTGGAGTACTTATTGCGGTACATCGTCGTCTGAAGGCTCAGCTGGTTGAAAACACACCAGGATTTTGTATCGAGCAGGTATGGGTGCGCATAAAACTACTTGATTTCTCACTTTTCGTTTGTGCGATTTATCTTCCTCCGGACCGTTGTCGTGACTTACAGCTTATTAATGCACACATTGAGTCGTTGAACGAAATTTCGTCTGCTCAAGCGCTGCCCATTGACGAAATCATGATTGTCGGTGATTTCAACTTTCCCGGCTTACATTGGTGTGCCACTGCCGATGGATTTTCGTTTGCTGACCCCGTATTATCAACATTCCATATTGGGATTACCACTCTGCTCGACGGGTACAATCTTAATTTGTTACGACAGTTAAATAATGTCGTTAATGAGAACGGCCGAATGCTCGACCTCTGCTTTTCCAGCAAATCTGACGTCGCACCCAGGATCAGTGCTGCAACATTTCCTCTTGTCAAATCTGTTCGACATCATCCTCCGCTGCATATTATTCTCGAGACTAAACGTTTGTCCAGCAACTGTGACGCACTTGCCATCATCAGCTATAATTTTAAAAGAGCCGACTATACTAGCATGACTGACTTCCTATCGAACATCGACTGGGATGAAATTCTTGACAACGATGATGTCAACGCCGCTGTTCAGACCTTTTGTAATGTTTTGATGTATGCGATTGATTACTTCGTACCAAAACGGTCCAGACGAAATTCTCGGAATCCGCCGTGGCAAACTGTCGAATTAAGACATTTGAAAACTTCCAAAAGAGCTGCTCTGAAACAATACTCCAAACATGGTGGATATGTTCTGCGAAATCGTTATGTGAAGATAAATCAGATATACAAAAAAACCGCGAAGCGTTGCCATGCACGTTATTTAAATAATATACAACGTACAATGAAATCTAACCCGAGAGCTTTCTGGAAGCATGTTAATGAGCAAAGGAAAGAATTCGGTTTGCCATCACAAATGCAATTCGGAGATCGTATTGGTTCGTCTACTCAAGAAATTTGCCAGCAGTTCTCGGAAAGGTTCGCAAGTGTTTTCTCTTGCGATTTTCTATCTCCGCAGGAAATAGCACGCGCCGCGAATAATGTTCCTGTATCCAATTATGCTTTGCACTCGATCAATATAGACGAGGAATCGATACAAACGGCAATCGTTGGTATGAAGGCTTCCACCTCTGCAGGCCCAGACGCCATACCAGCAGTCATCTTAAAGAAATGTTCAACCGGGTTAATTGCCCCCCTTTGCCGTTCATTTAATATGTCACTAGCTACGGGAGTATTCCCCAACTTATGGAAAGCTTCATTCATGTTTCCGGTCTACAAGAAAGGAGACAAAAGAGATATAAACAACTACCGTGGTATAACTTGTATAAGCGCTATCCCCAAGCTGTTCGAAAAAGTAATACTGACTTCAATTTTCAATCATTGCAAGCAGTATATCGATGATTCCCAACATGGGTTTATGCCTAAGCGCTCCACAACCACCAATCTATTATCCTTTACATCTTACGTGACCAACGCCATGTCAAATGGTTCTCAGACGGACGTAATCTATACCGATCTTTCCCTCGCCTTCGATAAAATTAACCATGACATCACAATAGCAAAACTGGATCGACTTGGTTTTGGTACAAACGTCCTTCGATGGATACAATCATATCTCAGGAATCGTCATCTTGTGGTTAAAATTGATGATTGTACTTCGGAAGAATTTGTTGCAACATCTGGAATTCCGCAGGGGAGCCATCTCGGCCCTTTGATCTTCTTGCTTTACTTTAACGACGTTAATTTTTCTCTGGAAGGACCGCGCATATCTTTTGCAGATGACCTCAAGATCTACCGTGTTATTCGCACCTTAGAGGATGCGACGTTTCTTCAGCGACAATTGGCAATCTTTTCGGATTGGTGCAAATTGAATCACATGACCGTTAATCCAGAAAAATGCTCGATCATAACGTTTACGAGAAAAAAAGTACCTTTGAAATTCGAATACTTTATTGAGCGATTCATGATTGGTAGATCGACGTGCATCAAGGACCTCGGCGTTTTGTCGTGAATACGACTTACTTTACTATGGGGCGCCTTTTCAAAATTAGCCATATGGAAGAATGGGCAGAACTTAATCGCGAATATCTCGACTTGTATTAATGGTAGCAACATAATTCTTTCACCATTTCATCAAAAATATGATCAGGAATTCAGGATAATATTTTGAACAGTGTGCGATAACCACAAACAACTCAAAAATTAAGTTTTCTTAAAATTTGAAAACAACGCGGAAAACTTTTTACTTTCGCTTGGGTTTTTCGCGCAAGGACGACGATTTTGAGATAGTCAGGCACATATCTTCAACTGAATGCGTATAAAAGGGGAACCGTGGTCGAAAATCGATCATTTCTTCTTGTGCGTTCGATGGAAGCAGACGTCGTGGGAGTGGAATCATCAACCAGCAGCGAGAGAGAATGCACCTTCTGCGTGGTTAATAAAAACCTCAAACGCTCAGGTCGCATCTCTCATTCGCTTGCTGGCCATCGAGGCGCGAGGACCAGCCAGCAGCAGCAGCGGGAGTTAAATTTTCCACCAGCAGCGAGAGAGAATGCACCTTCTGCGTGGTTAATAAAAACCTCAAACGCTCAGGTCGCATCTCTCATTCGCTTGCTGGCCATCGAGGCGAGAGGACCAGCCAGCAGCAGCAGCGGGAGTTAAACTTTCCACCAGCAGCGAGAGAGAATGCACCTTCTGCGTGGTTAATAAAAACCTCAAACGCTCAGGTCGCACTCTCATTCGCTTGCTGGCCATCGAGGCGCGAGGACCAGCCAGCAGCAGCAGCGGGAGTTAAACTTTCCACCAGCAGCGAGAGAGAATGCACCTTCTGCGTGGTTAATAAAAACCTCAAACGCTCAGGTCGCATCTCTCATTCGCTTGCTGGCCATCGAGGCGCGAGGGCCAGCCAGCAGCAGCAGCGGGAGTTAAACTTTCCACCAGCAGCGAGAGAGAATGCACCTTCTGCGTGGTTAATAAAAACCTCAAACGCTCAGGTCGCATCTCTCATTCGCTTGCTGGCCATCGAGGCGCGAGGACCAGCCAGCAGCAGCAGCGGGAGTTAAACTTTCCACCAGCAGCGAGAGAGAATGCACCTTCTGCGTGGTTAATAAAAACCTCAAACGCTCAGGTCGCATCTCTCATTCGCTTGCTGGCCATCGAGGCGAGAGGACCAGCCAGCAGCAGCAGCGACGGAGAATGCACCTTCTGCGTGGTTTAAATCCTCAAACGCTCAGGTCGCATCTCTCATTCGTTTGCTGGCCACCAAGGCGAGAACCAGCAGCGACTGAAACTGGATTCTGAGTGTTATTGGATCTAAATTTAGGTCTTGAACTCAGGGTCCAGTTCTCTATTCCAGACTTCTATTCGGTTGTTCTTAAAACCATAATAATACTCCTAAAGAATTATGCGGAATTTACTTTACTGTACCTCTATACAACCCATTTTTGTCGTGAATACGACTTACTTTACTATGGGGTGCCTTTTCAAAATTTACCCTCTGAGAGAGTGATAAGAATCAGAACGCGTTCTAAGGAAGAGAACAAAATATCTGCTGCTGTACAACAAATCGTCCGGAAAAAATGTTCCGAAAAGTGGTGAATATCGCAGTGAGTTCCTCAATTTGGTCCTTGTGAATGCTAGAAACGAGTCCCTTCAGCATATTGATAGTTTCTTTCAATAAAATATGCAAATCCGAAATGAAATAATCGACATTAAAATTCTGTATGCGGCTATTTTTATAGCCGTTAGGACCGCCCATTAGTGAGAAAGCTACAAACGAAATCAGGTAGAAACAAGCCTCTCAACAAAACTTGAATCAGTTTGGATTGTATCGCCACTGCGAGCAGATGTGTTTTGTGTCGTCTGCACGCTTTCGACAAGAGCGCTTACGTCACAGCTGCCAGTCATTAGCATTGGGAAAAAAACAACGATGGAGAGCATTGCACAATATCAGCCGTTCTAATGGCTCTAAAAGTTTTCTAAAGAACTATTAGGATTTGTTGTTCGCAAATCGTAGGGAAATATCCTCAGTTTACGGCAAATCAAGAACAGTTTGCTTAGATTTGTGCACTTTTCGCTGTGTGAAACTCACAGTAATCGAGATCAAGTGAAGCTTTCTTTGTTTTTGCGAAAAATGTTCCAGAGTTTAATGTCGTAGAGAATTACGCAATTTGACTTTTCTGAATGCTAGAAACGAGTCCCTTCAGCATATTGATAGTTTCTTTCAATAAATTATGCAAATCCGAAATGAAATAATCAACATTAAAATTCTGAATGCGGCTATTTTTATAGCCGTTAGGACCGCCCATTAGTGAAAAAGCTACAAACGAAATCACATAAAAGGAAATCTCTTAACAAAAATTGAATCAGTTTGGATTCTATCGCCCCTATGAGCAGATGTGTTTTGTGTCGTCTGCACAGCTAGTTTCGCTTTCGACAAGAGCGAATTCGTCACAGCTGCCAGTCATTAGCATTGGGAAAAAACAACGGTGGAGAGCATTGCACAATATCAGCCGTTCTAATGGCTCTAAAAGTTTTCTAAAGAACTATTAGGATTTGTTGTTTGCAAATCGTAGGGAAATATCCTCAGTTTACTACAAATCAAGAACAGTTTGCTTAGATTTGTGCACTTTTCGCTGTGTGAAATTCACAGTAATCGAGATCAAGTGAAGCTTTCTTTGTTTTTGCGAAAAATGTGAAAAAGGGGAATGCGTGCATAATTCATACAATTGATATTCGGAAGTGTTAAGGAACATGTCAGTTGTTTTCGTATTCACGACATCCAGTTATGTCTCTGACATTACCCACCCGCCTTTTTCTTGACGAGCAGTTAACATTCAGGCAACACACCAACTACATTGTGGCTAAAGCTTCTCGCTGCCTTGGATTCGTGATGAGAATGGCTAAGCATTTTACGGATGTTTACTGCTTGAAATCCCTATACTGTTCACTCGTTCGCTCTACTCTGGAATATTGTTCAGCTGTTTGGAACCCTCACTACCTCAATGGCGTTAATAGAATCGAGTCGATTCAACGTAGATTCGTTCGATTCGCTCTTCGCCGTTTACCTTGGACCAATCCTCATCAACTACCGAGCTATGAAAGTCGCGGATTGCTAATCGGTCTAGACACACTGCAAATAAGACGGGAGCTATCGCGTGCTTTAATGATAGCAGACGCTTTGACTGATAGAATCGACTGCCCCACTTTGCTCCGTGAAATCAACATCAATGTTCGTCCTCGAGCTCTCCGCAATAACGCTTTTCTTCGACTTCCTTTACGCCGCACTAACTACGGGATAAACGGTGCGATTATCGGCTTACAACGGTCATTCAATCGAGTGTCATCTGAGTTCGACTTCAATCTTTCACGGCATAAAACAAGGACCAAATTCTTACATAGTATTAGAATTAATCATTAGGACCACATCGTGTCTGTTGATTTTACAATAAATAAATAAATAAATATATAAATATACGAGCATAAGTAGACTTGAAGCAAAATCTACGGATTTAACTTCAGGGAAAAGTGGCATCACTGTTGCTACCTGAGCGTTTGAGCTTTTAACCACGCAGGAGGCGCTCTCTCCGTCGCTGCTGGTTGATGGTTTAACTCTCGCGATGGCAGTCTGCTCGCCTTGAAGCCCAGCAAGCGAATGAAAGTTGCTACCTGAGCGTTTGAGGTTTTAACCACGCAAAAGGCGCTCTCTGCGTCGCTGCTGGTTGATGGTTTAACTTCTGCGATGGCAGTCTGCTCGCCTTGAAGGTCAGCAAGCGAATGAAAGCTGCTACCTGAGCGTTTGAGGTTTTAACCACGCAGAAGGCACTCTCTCCGTCGCTGCTGGTTGAAGGTTTAACTCCCACGACGTCTGCTCCCATCGAACGCACGAAAAGAAATGATCGATTTTCACCACGGTTCCCCTTTTATACGCATTCAGTTGAAGATATGTGCCTGACTACCTCAAAATCGTCGTCCTTGCGCGAAAAACCCAAGCGAAAGTAAAGAGTTTTCCGCATTATTTTGAAATTTCGAGAAAACTTAATTTTTGAGTTGTTTGTGGTTATCTCACACTGTTCAAAATATTATCCCAAATTCCTGATCATATTTTTGATGAAATGGTGAAAGAATTATGTTGCTACCATAAATACAAGTCGAGATATTCACGATTAAGTTCTGCCCATTCTTCCATATGGCTAATTTTGAAAAGGCACCCCATAGTAAAGTAAGTCGTTTTCACGACAAAAACAAAAAATATCATTTAAGGCTTAACGACAAGCGTCTGCTCACTACATGCATCGTAATTATGTCAATACTTGTTTATATTTGGAAAAATGTCAAGGTTGAAAAAAATTAAAAAAGTGAAAATTACTTAAAATTATCGGTTAGATTTTATTTAGTTTTTTATTGTCTCATCACGTGAAGTATTAAAGTCAGTTGAAGCTTTATGTGCTTTATGTCATTATGTGCTGAAAGTAAACATATGTTTGCTTACTTTTCAACTCGTATTGTTTCCATGGCATTTTGCCGGAGTTAGTCGACGCTTATTAACCAAGGAGCAATAAAATTATGACTGAGCCTACTGGTTCACGATTACTAACCCAACATTCTTAAATGGGTATGTGACATTATAACACAAACTAACAGACATGACAGTATGAGTAAATTCTTATAAAAAATAATTTTTCGTGATGCACTGGCTCCACCTATATTGTACTGCGCGAACTATTTACTATCTGTACACCCCTTGTGTTATGTAAAAGTTTTTTTACTAGTTGGTTTCCCCTCATTTGTTAACACCGATCAGCTGCTTGCAGGGATGCCTGATTTCATCAAAATATTTGAAAATGAATCGTCACAATAAATTATTGGAATACGTTGATAATATATTTAACTTTTTCGCGATGTTGGAAGGTAACCATTCATTTGACTCAACGTTGTTAATCTAGACTATTTTTTATTGTGTTGGTAGTTTTCACCCGAAATTATGTGGCGGCAGACCAGAAGCAAGTAAATATTGCAATAAAACGGGTTCGATTTTGTCTTGCGTTGGAGGATGAGAAGTAGGCACAATTATGTATATAGTTTTGGCAATATGTATTAAATCTGTATCCTGCATGAAATTCGTATGGACGTATACAAATTAATACATTACAGGTAATTCTGTATGAATGGCAACTCTGTTGGTAAATGAAAAAAATAAACACAGTCAGAGATGGCATTTCACCAGAGAGATACACGCTAGAGTCAGATTTTTGCCACACCGAGGATGAAAAAAACGAAGCACCGCACAAAGAGGAAAGCGCACTTCTTCTCAGTGTCGAATAGACAGCATTTGAGTGTGTGCTTGTGGTTAAAGCAGCTGGCGCGAGTGAAACACATTCTCTTCGCATGAATCGCTCACACGCGCTCTCGTCTAAATACACCCAAGTGACCACTGGCGCGTGATGGAGAGCGAACACTTCTGTGAACTTCAATTAATAGAGAGTAGATCTGGCCTTGCTATGAAAAATTTGCAAGGAAAACCGAAAATTTTACGATAAATTATTTTATTTTGCTGATTTTGCGTGTCCACGCTTCATCTACGAAAACCATACAGCAGAGTGCTCACCGGCGTGTACACCTCTGTGAAAGTATCTGCATCCACCTCAGAGAATTTATTAGCTAATGCTCTAGCACTTTGGTGCGATTCAGTGGAAGAGGTAAAAGGAAATAAACAAACGCACTCATGATGCGTGTACACTTTACACAACAGTGGTGTATAAATGTGAAAGAGAAGAGCTCTCGTTGAAGTTGCCAGTGCGAGGGGAGAAATTTTGCTTGCTCTTCGTCACACAGAGGAGATAGACATCTCTGAACACAGTCTAGATGACAGACAGCATGTTTTTGATAGGGTAACGTGGCGCACTCATGACACATGTGAGTACTGTCCCAAATAAAGGAATATTCGAAATGACCGTTAAAATGATTGAAGAATCTAATTTGAGTTTCCTGTCTGTTAGTCTGTGATTATAATATTGAGTTTATCTTTGGTTTAACCAAAGATAAATAATAAAGACATGTACGTGCATATGAATATGTTTAAAAAGGCGGGTGGGTAATGTCAGAGACATAACTGGATGTCGTGAATACGAAAACAACTGACATGTTCCTTAACACTTCCGAATATCAATTGTATGAATTATGCACGCATTCCCCTTTTTCACATTTTTCGCAAAAACAAAGAAAGCTTCACTTGATCTCGATTACTGTGAATTTCACACAGCGAAAAGTGCACAAATCTAAGCAAACTGTTCTTGATTTGTAGTAAACTGAGGATATTTCCCTACGATTTGCAAACAACAAATCCTAATAGTTCTTTAGAAAACTTTTAGAGCCATTAGAACGGCTGATATTGTGCAATGCTCTCCACCGTTGTTTTTTCCCAATGCTAATGACTGGCAGCTGTGACGAATTCGCTCTTGTCGAAAGCGAAACTAGCTGTGCAGACGACACAAAACACATCTGCTCATAGGGGCGATAGAATCCAAACTGATTCAATTTTTGTTAAGAGATTTCCTTTTATGTGATTTCGTTTGTAGCTTTTTCACTAATGGGCGGTCCTAACGGCTATAAAAATAGCCGCATTCAGAATTTTAATGTTGATTATTTCATTTCGGATTTGCATAATTTATTGAAAGAAACTATCAATATGCTGAAGGGACTCGTTTCTAGCATTCAGAAAAGTCAAATTGCGTAATTCTCTACGACATTAAACTCTGGAACATTTTTCGCAAAAACAAAGAAAGCTTCACTTGATCTCGATTACTGTGAGTTTCACACAGCGAAAAGTGCACAAATCTAAGCAAACTGTTCTTGATTTGCCGTAAACTGAGGATATTTCCCTACGATTTGCGAACAACAAATCCTAATAGTTCTTTAGAAAACTTTTAGAGCCATTAGAACGGCTGATATTGTGCAATGCTCTCCATCGTTGTTTTTTTCCCAATGCTAATGACTGGCAGCTGTGACGTAAGCGCTCTTGTCGAAAGCGTGCAGACGACACAAAACACATCTGCTCGCAGTGGCGATACAATCCAAACTGATTCAAGTTTTGTTGAGAGGCTTGTTTCTACCTGATTTCGTTTGTAGCTTTCTCACTAATGGGCGGTCCTAACGGCTATAAAAATAGCCGCATACAGAATTTTAATGTCGATTATTTCATTTCGGATTTGCATATTTTATTGAAAGAAACTATCAATATGCTGAAGGGACTCGTTTCTAGCATTCACAAGGACCAAATTGAGGAACTCACTGCGATATTCACCACTTTTCGGAACATTTTTTCCGGACGATTTGTTGTACAGCAGCAGATATTTTGTTCTCTTCCTTAGAACGCGTTCTGATTCTTATCACTCTCTCAGAGGGTAAATTTTGAAAAGGCACCCCATAGTAAAGTAAGTCGTATTCACGACAAAAATGGGTTGTATAGAGGTACAGTAAAGTAAATTCCGCATAATTCTTTAGGAGTATTATTATGGTTTTAAGAACAACCGAATAGAAGTCTGGAATAGAGAACTGGACCCTGAGTTCAAGACCTAAATTTAGATCCAATAACACTCAGAATCCAGTTTCAGTCGCTGCTGGTTCTCGCCTTGGTGGCCAGCAAACGAATGAGAGATGCGACCTGAGCGTTTGAGGATTTAAACCACGCAGAAGGTGCATTCTCCGTCGCTGCTGCTGCTGGCTGGTCCTCTCGCCTCGATGGCCAGCAAGCGAATGAGAGATGCGACCTGAGCGTTTGAGGTTTTTATTAACCACGCAGAAGGTGCATTCTCTCTCGCTGCTGGTGGAAAGTTTAACTCCCGCTGCTGCTGCTGGCTGGTCCTCGCGCCTCGATGGCCAGCAAGCGAATGAGAGATGCGACCTGAGCGTTTGAGGTTTTTATTAACCACGCAGAAGGTGCATTCTCTCTCGCTGCTGGTGGAAAGTTTAACTCCCGCTGCTGCTGCTGGCTGGCCCTCGCGCCTCGATGGCCAGCAAGCGAATGAGAGATGCGACCTGAGCGTTTGAGGTTTTTATTAACCACGCAGAAGGTGCATTCTCTCTCGCTGCTGGTGGAAAGTTTAACTCCCGCTGCTGCTGCTGGCTGGTCCTCGCGCCTCGATGGCCAGCAAGCGAATGAGAGTGCGACCTGAGCGTTTGAGGTTTTTATTAACCACGCAGAAGGTGCATTCTCTCTCGCTGCTGGTGGAAAGTTTAACTCCCGCTGCTGCTGCTGGCTGGTCCTCTCGCCTCGATGGCCAGCAAGCGAATGAGAGATGCGACCTGAGCGTTTGAGGTTTTTATTAACCACGCAGAAGGTGCATTCTCTCTCGCTGCTGGTGGAAAATTTAACTCCCGCTGCTGCTGCTGGCTGGTCCTCGCGCCTCGATGGCCAGCAAGCGAATGAGAGATGCGACCTGAGCGTTTGAGGTTTTTATTAACCACGCAGAAGGTGCATTCTCTCTCGCTGCTGGTTGATGATTCCACTCCCACGACGTCTGCTTCCATCGAACGCACAAGAAGAAATGATCGATTTTCGACCACGGTTCCCCTTTTATACGCATTCAGTTGAAGATATGTGCCTGACTATCTCAAAATCGTCGTCCTTGCGCGAAAAACCCAAGCGAAAGTAAAAAGTTTTCCGCGTTGTTTTCAAATTTTAAGAAAACTTAATTTTTGAGTTGTTTGTGGTTATCGCACACTGTTCAAAATATTATCCTGAATTCCTGATCATATTTTTGATGAAATGGTGAAAGAATTATGTTGCTACCATTAATACAAGTCGAGATATTCGCGATTAAGTTCTGCCCATTCTTCCATATGGCTAATTTTGAAAAGGCGCCCCATAGTAAAGTAAGTCGTATTCACGACAAAAATGTGATTCGTTCCCGGTACCTTCCGAAATGAACGCACTCACCGCTTGGTGGAGCGCGAGATTAATTGCATTGTTATCATTTCAACCAAAGTGTGCCATAAAATCTCAATATATACAAATGAGCTACCGAATCGAAAGGGTTCTCACGGTTTGACATTTGCACTATGAATGTGATGATGGAAACTCACCACTGCAACCAATTTATCAACATTGGTGCCAGTTTCACGGAGGACCGTAGATGTGCGCCAAAAAAAGATTGTGACTGTCATGTCTGGAAATTCGTTTGGGGTTTAACCATTAAAAACCTGTTTTAATCCACTTAGTGGTGTAATGATGCCTTTCTCATGTACATATAATATTGTGGTATTCTATTTGTGCTTCCGGAACCGGATACCGGGAACCAGGATAGCCGGAATCGGTTTGTTTAGTTGCCTACTGATAATGACTATCGATTTGTGTAGTTTTGAGACCAGTTTAGAATTTTTTTTACGTTTTTTGTTTCGCCGGTTTAAGTGACGGTGTACAATATTGAACACACTTTACCCTATAACTCCGGAACCGGAAGTCGGATCCGGATGAAATTCAGGAATTCCGTATGGGACCGGAAGACCTTTCATTTGAATCTAAGTTTGTCAAGAAAACCTAGTGAGATTATTTGACACATACACACACACACACAGACATTGCTCAGCTCGATGAACTGAGTCGAATGGTATATGACACTTGGCCCTCCGGGCCAATTTTCACTAGTCGGTTTTTCAAGTGATTGCATAACCTTTCTATATGAGAAAGGCAAAAAGATAGAAGGTATTTTTATGTATAACAGTGTACTCAGGAAAAATTCCCAAACCCAAAATGTCACGACTTGCTCCAGTCTGCCCTACATGGTATTATAACAAAGATAAACTAAAGATTACGAAGTATCATGAAAGCCTATGAAGCATTTTGGGTCACGGTTCGTGAACCGATGAACTGATTCTGATTCCTATTTATGTACTGTATGTTCCTTGCACCACATTCTACTAAACAAATAGTGTCAGGGTGATGCAGAATTTATACATCATAAACCCATCGTTATTCTTGCCGTTATTCAAAGAGAATGTTTTTATTACCCTCGGCGAAATACCTAACACTAATAAAAGAAAATGCAAAAAATACCATTTAGGATAATATTTACATTATAAACAAACTAAGCATTGCTTAGTAACATTCAAGTCGAATGAATAGTTGAAGTTCAAGGCTTTGACCGACGACACGACCTGCCACTCGTCTATCAAAACTGTATCGTAAATTTAACTACCCCTCAGTAACTGGAAATGTCAAATCGGAAACGCTAGTGAATTTTTTTAAACTGGCAGCACAAGTTGATATATTTATTGATTTTGAATAACAGTCACCATATCCTTGGTTACTGCATATCGAAGGCAAGATTAATGTAAACAAAATAAATTTCAGATCGGTTATTATATTACGGAAAACATTTTAATGGATTTACCTGACTAGAGCGGAATGTAAAAATTGAGGAGTATGAGTTATGTCTTTTATAAAGCCAAGTTCAAAATTCAGGTCTTGACTTGAAACCGTTGTGTGAGAAGGAAGACATGGAAATGACCGACAACGAGCTAGTGCTCTGCGGTACCTGTATAACGTACGGTAAAATGATTTCATTGTGGAATTTCACTAGTAATCCTCGAATAGTGGCCAACAAGGTGAAATACTGTTTCTACTGCTGCGCAATCAACCGACACAAAACAATTTTGACACCGGCATATTACACCGAATCCTACTGCCCAGAAAAGCTAGCATTTGAAGTGTACGGATGAATCGATGGAACCAGATCATTGTCCTCGTTCGTTGGTTTCATCCATAGTTTCGATTAAATTCCGAAAATCGAGTTCATTTAAATGCATTTCTGCTTAATTTGGACAAAGTTGAACACTAATAGAACTATTCCACCGCTTTCAAAACATGTTTATTTGTTTCGGGGTTCCTTGGTAACTAGTCCATAGCAACTTAAACAGTGTTGCTCGAGAAGATTATTTTTATCATTTACAAGGGGTCGCTAGATTTGTGGTAACTGGCGGTGAATCGTTAGCGAACAGTTTTAATGCTGATTTTTTTTCGGAGTGCCTGGTCGTGTCGTCGCTTTGACTTTTGACAGTGAACCGGATTCATCGAGGGGTCGTATTTAGCTGGTACATACAAAATCACCGACTACTCTATCTTAAGTTTATCCGACGACACGACCTGCCACTCGACTATCAAAACTGTATCGCAAATTTAACTACCCCTCAGTAACTGGTAATGTCAAAATGGAATCGCTTGAAAAAATGTTAGAGCAAATTCAGCAGCTGCAAGATTCATATGGGTGGTCTATAATGTAAATGAAACTGAAACAAACGTATCACCAGCAATCCGTTTTAGTTTTATTTATTCGACCAGTTCTACTGTCAAATTTAAAACTGGTATACATTGCCGTTCTATTTTTTCTATATTTGAAACACAGATAAAACGCTGCTGGGGCTGCCAGTTTATTTTGTTATAATTTCTAGATTTAAATTTTAAAACTGACATAAATTATGCATCTAGAACTAGAACACTCCTGAATATGCCCTTAGAACTGGCAATACAAGTTGGTAAATTATTGATTTTGAAAAACAGTTGCCAGTAGCCTTGGTAACCACGAAAGGAATGTGAACAAAAACAAGAGATTCTCACTTAAAACGAAACCACTGAGTGTAGTTGGCCCGCTGGCAGGTATTAAATTTATTCTTTCAGATATCTGCCATAGCGATTGTGTCGTATGCCGCTTTGAAGTCAATGACGCGTTGTATTCTCGACACTTCTGGAGTACTTGTCTCATAACGAATATGTAATTTGTAGTAGCGTACCGTACCGGCAACGCAGATTATTCACTATCAAAAATTTGATTTCGGTTGTTTAAGGCAATAAAAAACTTCTCGTGTGTTATCTTCAGAGGGAATATATTCATCTAACTAAGCAAAAAAACTAAAACTAGTCCACCAAGCCGATTGAATGTAGATTTTTTGATAACTCGCTCCAGGCGACTTCACTTCACTAGTAATGATACTAACCGAATAATCATAATCCATCATAATTTCCTGGTATGAGGGCAGTTTTGAACGCCGTTAATAAGGTGTCGACTTGCACTATTCACGGATGCAAACGAGGTTTAAAAAAATTTTGCACGTGCCTGTTCAACGTCACTAGTTTGTAATCGTCCTTGCTGGATTGAACTTTGAAGTGCCCATTGGGTTAGATCTATGTAACCGGTAGGGTAACCAGATTTCAGAAGTGATTTCAAAGCATTTATGAAGTCTTGTTCCAAGCAACTAGCAGCGTTAAACCCTTATGCACTCGAATGGGTACCCGGGTACCTTTTCGAATTTCAAAATAAGAAATTTCTGAGTTAGGTTTAAACTAAGATTCTGCAATTCGGTCAATTCCAAGAACTAGTTGGACCATAACTTCTCATGCTTTGACTTTTCATTTTACAGTAAGGGGGGTCGAATGGGGGGGCTCAAATTTTTTTTATTACGTAAACACCCGAATGGGTACCCGGGTACCCACAAATAAAAATGCTTGTAACTAAGGCAAATTCCATCCGATTTGAATTTTTTCAGTACGGGTAAATTCAGAAATTTATCCACTTTTCGATGGCCGTGTATATTGCTGTAGTAGGTTCTTCTGGTTCCCGTTAATCCGGATTTCCGTAGAATGTTCCGACACTTGTGTTTTCCACCATAAATGTCATTTACTAATTTGAAACTTTTCCAAACCAGCTATTTGAGAAAGGCCGTACCAAAATGAAACATATGTAGAATACACAACGCTGCCAACTGTTGCAGGACATCTCACTTATACATATTTACATCGCCTGAGGCCGAGGGGCACGCAGACCGAATTGATTACATGTTCAATTTCAAAATTTATTGTTTTTGTTACATTTTCATTACACTCCTTATATTTTTATTACCTGAAATTTACTACTGCTTTCACTAATTTTGATTGCATTTAATTACATTGCATACATAACACAAAATTTGGTATTGCGTGCTCCTCGCAATAGGCCTGAAGTACATAATAATTTTCAAACTGAAGATAAGAAAGTGAAGTATATAAGGGAACATACATAAAGTACGTCACGCGTTTAGGGGGGAGAGGTTTCAAAAATACGTGACAATACATGGTGAAAAGATTGAGAAATGCTCGACAAAGGGGGAAAGGAGTGGTAGAAAAATTCAAAATTTTATGTTACGTACATAACGGATGCCCCCTGAAATATATAAACATAACAACTCAGCATAGCACTTGATTTCATATAGCAATTCTTAGATAAGATTACAAAAATACGTGAAATCCGTGTATAAATGCCTCGATGTCGGAACTCATTTAGGATATCCGGGTTCCTGGGAACCAGGAGCACCATGTCCATCTTTATGGGTACCAATCCCAAAGAGCTTAAGTTCCTGAATCCAACAGTGCTAAAATTACTTCAATCGGTTGAAAAATGCTCAACTTACAGCGATTTAAAAAAATGGGTACCCGGGTACCCATTCGGGTGGTTAAAGGTGTTTTTTTTTTCGAGTGCACAACGGTTAACAACAGCACACACTCCGTCTAGCGATTGCGTTCCATTTGAACGTCGAATGCACTTCCGAATAATGGAAAATAAATCATCCAACATGCTGGAGCATTGCTGCCCCGTTTCAATGATGTCCAAAATTATCGCTTTCAGGACGCTTTCTTCCATGAAATAACGCTCAAAAAGTAAATATGTCCCAAGAATTTCCTGCATTTGCGTACTCAATCGGGACTTTTCAATCAACTCATTTAAAGTTTTTAGCTTCGCTTCCTAAGTATTTAGTTCCAGAGAACTTTTTTCGAGATCGAACTAAAAACAAAAAACGATTAGAAATTCATTTATACGAATTAGAATATCATTTACACTCACCAAGCTTCGGCGTTTGACAAACTTTATGTACAATTCAGCCCTCGAATAAATTATTGTTATTTTTAGCAGTTTTTTGTGAAAGAGTTTTAATAACCATGAAATGTGGAATTATTCCACAACTGTTTCAAACAGGTTTGTTTATTTATTCTGGTGCTCCTTGGTAACTAGTTCATAGCAACTTAAACAGTGTTGCTCTAATAGTTCGTTTTTGTCATTTTCAAGGGGTCGCTATATTTATGGTAACTGGTGGTAAATCGCTCACGAACACTTTTTATTCCGATTTTTCTTCGGAGTGTCTGGTCGTCGGTTTATCTTTGATTATAACACGGGCAAACACCGAAAAAGAAAAAGAAAAAAAACTTAATAATTTCATAAGTTGTGACTTATGAACTAGCACAATTTTGATTTCATTAAAAACTTATGCATTTAGTAAGCACACATATGAACTTCATAAGCATGACTTATGAAATTCATAAAAAAAACTATAATTTCATAAGTTGTGACTTATAAACCAGAAAAATTTTGATTTCATTGAAAACTTATGCATTCAGTAAGCACACATATGAACATGATACACATGACTTATAAAATTCATATCAATGACATTTGCATTCCTTAAATAACACTTTATGATTTTTATAACAGTCTACCTTGTGAAAATGTCATTCCTTATAAGAAAAATCAATCAATAAAAAGGTGGGTGGGTAATGTCAGAGACATAACTGGATGTCGTGAATACGAAAAAACTGATACGCTCCCATCACTTTTCCGAATATCAGTTAGTTGATTGATTGTATGAATTGTGCAAGATTTCCTCTTTTTCACTAATAGAGTTTGAAGCGATGTACCTACATTAAAATACAGATTAGTTACATTAAACAGCTACTATTCTACAACTATATATTCCAAACTTGAAACAATTCTTTTATAATTTGCTAATATAGCAGGCTAGGTACGACAAATTTGTAGTTTATTTTTATTGATGCTACAAAGTTCGAAGATATCTGATTCTTCTCGAAATTTCAGTACGAGACAATTGCAATGGGCTGGTCTGAAATGTATCGACGATCTTCGGTATGCAAGAGTCATTCTAATAATAATAATGATAGTAATAATAATAATAATAATAATAATAATAATAATAATAATAATAATAATAATAATAATAATAATAATAATAATAATAATAATAATAATAATAATAATAATAATAATAATAATAATAATAATAATAATAATAATAATAATAATAATAATAATAATAATAATAATAATAATAATAATAATAATAATAATAATAATAATAATAATAATAATAATAATAATAATAATAATAATAATAATAATAATAATAATAATAATAATAATAATAATAATAATAATAATAATAATAATAATAATAATAATAATAATAATAATAATAACAATAATAATAATAATAATAATAATAATAATAATAATAATAATAATAATAACAATAATAATAATAATAATAATAATAATAATAATAATAATAATAATAATAATAATAATAATAATAATAATAATAATAATAATAATAATATTAATAATAAAACAGATTAACCTATTTATATGGCAACCCTGTTTCGCATGGCATGTTTTTACACGGCCCCATACTAGTATAAAAATGTGTTCAACATTCGCTTTCGCATTGCCGTTCGTAATTGAATGTGTTAGTGACGGTACAAATCTGCTTTTCTACCTGTTTCGGTGCCATCGTTCTGACGGTGTCTCGTACATACAGAGTAGCTGCTTTAACTCAAATGACGCTATTTCTCACATCACATTTCAATTTATACTGGTAGCGGTGTACGGATCTCCCCTTCACAGAACGGGAAACAGTGAGACGATATAAAAGAGAGAGTTAGTAGAGCGGCAGTCAGCATTCTAGTGTTAGCATTCGTAAAGTGAACACGGTTAGAATTCTCCTACAGTTACAAAGAGTTAAACGCGCTGAGAATGGGTGGCAAGAGAAAGAAAAAGTCTCTCTCTCCCACAAAATCGCATATCAGCCCTTTGTTAAAAAAGGGAAAGCGTGGCAGCACCTCCAGCGGTGCTGATGCCTTCGATAATTCAAGTGACAATCGTAAGCAAAATAATGTTTACGATATACTGCCAGAAGTCGACGATTGTGATGATCAGTACTCCGTACACACATCGGGTACGCCGATAAATCCTGATTTCTCCGACAAACCCGAAAATGTTACCGTACAGGCAAAAATAAAATTGCCCCCACTGGTGGTGAAAACCGTTCCCCTCCCGAAACTGCAACGTGTAATGCAAGCTATCAACATATCAGCAGCTTACCAGCTCACCAGCATGGGAACGAAGCTTATCATATCAACGCAGAAAGATTTTGACAAGGCGAGAACCTATCTGGCTAAGACAGGAGCTGAATTTTACACCCACGACATTGCAGCAGCTAAACCATTCAAGGCAGTGATTCGAGGTCTACCAGCGATGGAAACTAACGATATCTTGAGTGAATTAAGTGAAGTCTACAAATTGAAGCCGATTGCTGTTTTTCCGATAACAAGAAGGAATCAAACAGCAAAATATCGAGACTGCTTGTACCTCGTACATTTCCAAAAGGGTAGTGTCACCCTCGGCGGGCTGAAGGCTATTCGTTCGCTCGGCCATATCATAGTGCAATGGGAGGCGTACAGAGGCCCAAATCGTAGTGTTACACAGTGCATGCGGTGCCTAAATTTTGGTCATGGTACCCGCAACTGTCATATGAAACCAAAGTGCAACAATTGTTCCCAGGAGCACCTAACAGCGAACTGCGAAATCGACGGTGCATGTCAATACAAATGTGCTAACTGTGCCGGCAATCATCAAACTACGGATAAACAGTGTCCCAAACGTGAAGAGTACCGGAAAATTCGGGCACAAGCAACCATCAGAAACCAACAGACAAAAAAGAAAAGAGATATTCTCATCGATCCGGAAATGTTTCCCGAGCTTCCGCCTCCATCGAATAACAGAAAAGGCCCTAGTCAACACGATCATTTTACACCGATTCCCCCCGGTTTTAAATGGAATCAACAGAATCAACCGTTTCCGGATCCGAATACAAACGGTCCACATCCTGAAATGGGATCAGCTGCCACTTCAATTTCAAACACTGTTGCACAACTGGCTGCGATGGTGGCTGAAATGCAAAAAATGATGATGCACATGATGCAAATGTTCATGAGCTTCAGCATTCACCGCCCAAATCCTTAACTGGAATGCCCGCTCGATAGCGGCGAAAAAGCTGGAAATTATCGAATTTCTACAAACAAACCGAATAGATATAGCAGTCTTTACCGAAACCCATCTCCAACCCTCAGTGAACTTCTCTCTACCTCATCACCTTCTCTGCCGTTTGGACCGACCGGGAGCACGGCATGGTGGTGTAGCTATTGCCATCCGCAAGGGGCTTGAATATAGGACTCTTCCCGACTACCGACTATCGATAATCGAAGCTGTTGGCATCGAGTTGAAGACACCCGAAGGACCTATCGAAGTGATAGCAGCATACTGCCCAAGACAGTGCAAAAAAGTGGATGGCTCTGCAATGCGACTGAGAAACGAGATCCAGAAGCTAACCAGGAGACAAGGAAAATTCCTCCTTATTGGTGATCTAAACGCCCGCCATCCGCTATGGGGAAACGCAAGAAACAACTGCAACGGTGTCGTGATGGCAAATGATCTTCAGGCTGGTCACTACACAGTGCTTTACCCAGGTTCACCAACATACTACTCACCGACCGGACAAGGCACCATACTGGATATTGTACTAACCAATATGGTGGAAAACTGTTCAACCCCCTCCGTGATAGCTGAATTATCATCCGACCATCTACCGGTGGTATTTCAGTTAGAAAGCGAAATCAACACGCGCCAACAGGCTTGCAGGCGCAACTATCATCAAGTGAACTGGCCTATTCTACAACGTTTCGTCGAAGATAAACTTCCGGATAACCCTCCGCTGGTGTCTACAGCCAACATTGACAATGTTCTCCAGCACCTGACCAACACCATCATCGAAGCGGAATCAACGCACGTTCCAGCAAGATCAGTAGTAGGTGAGTTTCTTAAAGTTGATGAACACACTAAAAAAATTATATCTTTGCGAAATTGTGTAAGACGACAATTCCAAAGAACAAAAAATTTACTCAGAAAAGTGCTGTATAAAAAACTGAACAGAATTATTGCTGCTAGGGTTAAAAAACTTCACAACATTAAGTTCAGTAATGACATAAAAAACTTACCTAACTACTCCAGGCCCTTCTGGCGACTTACCAAAGTGCTAAAAAACAAACCAAAACCTATTCCCCCACTGAAAGATACTAATGGTTTATATATTACTGCCACCGAAAAAGCAAATCTGATATCTGAACAGTTCCTTGCATCGCACAATCTGGGTCGAGATATCATCAGTGAAATGGAAGAGCCAGTCGCGTTTAGCATCAATCAGCTTTCCAACACCCCAATTGATCCATTAAGTGTCAAAAAAGTCTCACTGAATGAGTTGAAAAACTTTATTAAGACCAGCCGTAATATGAAAGCTCCCGGTTTTGATGGAGTTTTCAATATTGTTCTCAAGAATCTCGGACCAAAAACTTTTAACCTTTTGATCAATGTGTTCAACCGCTGTCTGGAAATTGGTTATTTTCCATCCATGTGGAAACTCTCCAAAGTAATTCCCATTCTTAAGCCGGGCAAAGATCCCACCAACCCATCAAGCTATAGACCAATAAGCTTACTTTCCTCTATAAGCAAATTGTTCGAAAGAGTCATTTATACGAGACTTCTTGAGCACACCAACGAGAATAATATCCTCCTAGACTCTCAGTTTGGATTCAGGCGAGGTCATTCAACTGTCCATCAGCTCCAGAGAGTTCTAAAATTAATTAAACGATCCAAAGAACTAGCTAAAACTACGGTGATGGCGTTCCTTGATATCGAAAAGGCATTCGACAACGTCTGGCATGAAGGCTTGACTTACAAGCTTCTCCAGCAAAACTGTCCGATTTATTTAACCAAAATTATTACCAACTATCTTCAAGATAGGACATCACAGGTATGCCTATCGAAAGTCTGTTCGAATCCGTACAATATTCCGGCGGGTGTACCGCAAGGTAGTATCTTGGGTCCACTACTTTATAATCTATACACTTCAGACATTCCACCTCTACCAGCTGAAGGAACTCTCTCGTTATTTGCGGACGATTCCGCTATCAGTTATACCGGACGGTACATAAAAACACTGGTTAAAAAACTGCAAAACGGTCTCAATGCATACACCTCGTATCTGAACAAATGGAAAATTCGGGTCAATGCGGCCAAAACGCAAATAATCGTATTTCCTCACCGAAATACTGACCGTCTTAAACCAAGTACAAACATTCAGGTGATGGAAACCGAAGTGGAATGGTCCGCAATTGCTCGTTATCTTGGCCTTTTAATGGACAGTAAGCTACTCTTCCGAGCTCACATAGATGATCGAGTGGTCAAAAGTACTGTCATGCTGCGAAAGCTATATCCGATAATAAACCGTAAGTCTAAAATGTCTAAAACCAATAAATTGACTGTCTACAAGCAAGTCGTTCTGCCCATGCTGGAGTACTCCTCTCCGGTATGGAAAGACTGTGCACTTACGCATCGAAGAAAGCTCCAAATAGTACAAAATAAATTCCTGAGAATGATACTAAATCTTCCAAGACGAACAAGAATATCTCGTATCCATCAACTGGCAAATCTCGACCCGATTCAAACCAGAATAAATAACAATGCAACGAAGCATATGAACAAAGCATTAATGTCAGAATGGCAAACTATACGAAGTATTTATTCGTAATTTTGTAAATATTGTAAATATTGTAAATAAAATTAGAGTTAGGAAAATTAGGTATTAGGATAATTTAGGCTTAAGGATAACCAGAAACAAAACAAAATTCTTGTTGATAATCAAATATGCTGCAAATGCAAAACAATTCAAACAGATTAAAACTACTTAACAAAACAGAAATACGAAGTTTGAAAAGCAATAAGCTGTATCACTTACTCTGTAAAGAAAACGATTGTAAACCAAAAACGAATACAAATAAATTTGAATTTATCATCATCATCATCAGAGCGGCAGTCAGTAATACTGAATTGGCTGTCTAACGGTTAACAGCTTCTTGTGGAATTTTCACGCGGAAACACGCACACAGGAGGAACAATTAAGGGCATGGCAAAGTCCCGCTCGAACCGTGCTGGTCTGCAGTTCCCAGTTGGCAAAATCCATCGTCTGCTCCGGAAGGGAAACTACGCAGAGCGTGTCGGTGCCGGTGCACCGGTCTATCTGGCGACAGTGATGGAGTACTTGGCTGCCGAAGTGTTGGAATTGGCCGGTAATGCTGCCCGTGACAACAAGAAAACGAAAATCATCCCTCGCCATCTGCAGCTGGCCATCCGTAACGACGAGCAGATAAAAACCCCGTCCTTTTCAGGACGACCACATCACTGTGATAAAGAAATATTTAGATTGCTTCAAGTTTAGCCAGTTCTGATACGCCTGGAAAGTAGAATGCGCAAATTAAGTGGAAACATTAATTGTCATACCGAACAGTGGCACAAACGGATCTAGAGTTCAACTAACAGAAAATGCACTCATAGGCTAGCACTCGTATCATGTCGAACAACCTCTTGAGTTTGTTATTTTTACAAATAGGACAACGACACGCTACACATTCAAACCAACCGATTGAGTTAGTCGGGCACAGAAGCCATAGTCAGAGTGAAACCCACCCATAAATTTTCCCATATGCTTTCCCTCCCACATACACGCAGATTCGTGTGTGAAATGTCATTGCTCTGTGTTTTCAACAATTCATCCATGCCAGCGTACCTAGGGTTTACGGGTTTAACCTCTACATTCTGCATTTCCAACACTCCGGCCGGTTCACTGGTATGGTTTGAAACACAAACACCTCCCTTTTCGCTACTGGCACAAGGAAAAGTGCTTTTTCTGTGTTCACCTCACTGAAAGGGTCGGATTAGGTTGAATTCGTGCAAGAACACTCATTTCAATAGCAATGCTACAATTAAATCGACGATGAGTACTCGACAATGATTGTTCCGGAAACTATTTAATAATAATAATAAAACAGATTAACCTGTTTATATGGCAACCCTGTTTCGCATGGCATATTTTTACATGGCCCCATACTAGTATAAAAATGTGTTCAACATTCGCTTTCGCATTGCCGTTCGTAATTGAATGTGTTAGTGACGGTACAAATCTGCTTTTCTACCTGTTTCGGTGCCATCGTTCTGACGGTGTCTCGTACATACAGAGTAGCTGCTTTAACTCAAATGACGCTATTTCTCACATCACATTTCAATTTATACTGGTAGCGGTGTACGGACCTCCCCTTCGCAGAACGGGAAACAGTGAGACGATATAAAAGAGAGAGTTAGTAGAGCGGCAGTCAGTAATACTGAATTGGCTGTCTAACGGATAACAGCTTCTTGTGGAATTTTCACGCGGAAACACGCACACAGGAGGAACAATTAAGGGCAAGGCAAAGTCCCGCTCGAACCGTGCTGGTCTGCAGTTCCCAGTTGGAAAAATCCATCGTCTGCTCCGGAAGGGAAACTACGCAGAGCGTGTCGGTGCCGGTGCACCGGTCTATCTGGCGACAGTGATAGAGTACTTGGCTGCCGAAGTGTTGGAATTGGGCGGTAATGCTGCCCGCGACAACAAGAAAACGAAAATCATCCCTCGCCATCTGCAGCTGTCCATCCGTAACGACGAGGAGTTGAAAACCCCGTCCTTTTCAGGACGACCACATAACTGTGATAAAGAAATATTTAGGATTGCTTTAAATTTAGCCAGTTCTGATACGACTGGAAAGTAGAATGCGCAAATCAAGTGAAAACATTTGTTCTAATAATTTGTATAAAGTATACTAGTATAAAGATGTTTCTAAATCAAAATTTTCTGTTTCGTATTGCGAGACAGCGTTACTGTCCTGTCGTAATTGAATGTGTTAGATATCATGATCAAAAAGCGCCCCATACTAAAGAATGCAACTCTTTCGCACGGCATATTTGTGTACTAGTATAAAGATGTATTCAACATCATCACTTCCACTTTCGCATTGCCGTTCGTAATTGAATGTGTTAGTGACGGTGCAAATTAATTTAACTTCTCGTGTGTGCCTTGTTTCGGCAACAGTTGCTCGGAAAATGGTAGGAAAGCGATAAAATTCAACTAATTCTTTATGATTATTTTTAGCACTTAAAAGTGCTATTTGAATTTGCTGAAATTTTTGGCTGCCTTTCATCCGGTTTTCGCTGTCATCGTGCTGACACTCGTGCTTTAACTTAACTGCCGCTATTTTTCACATCACCTTTGTTAGAATTCCTTTCCTGTACGCAGAACGGGAAACAGTGAGACGACAGGTCCACGATGTTGCTCTCGTGTGTCTTGTTTCGGGAACAGATGCTCAGCAAATGGTAGGAAAAATGAAGCACTCAACTTTTATATGGATGCTCTTGTATAGATGCAGACATCTCGCGTTCTGATTGGCTGGTGCTGTCATGGGTTAAATCTAACAGGTTTTTCAATAGTGTACTATTGAAAAACTTCAATGTTGTTGCAATACACGTTCAAGTTGAAAAATTTCGATTCTATTGGTAGTTAGATTATATAAATCCTTCTACAGATCACTGAGCTATGAGCTTCCAAAATACGAGAAAGGCAAACGCGTCATATGAATTATCCTCTTTGACACTCGTTTGTACCAAACATTTAAGAAAAGTTTAATTTTGAACTATTTAAGATTATGTCACACAACTGAAAATTTTATCATTAAATTGTGATCATATTTCCGATGGCATGTTGCAAGAATTATGTTGATTCATTAGATACAACAGAAGATATTCACGATCAAAAACTTATCACTCTCTCAGAGGGTAAATTTTGAAAAGGCGCCCCATAGTAAAGTAAGTCGTATTCACGACAAAATGGAAAACGAATACACCGTTGTTTTGCTTCAAAACTTTGTGCAAAGCGCATCATCTGAAGCGTTCAATACACTTTTTCATAATTCGAAATTACAATTGATCGCCTGTGGAGATGGAGACCTAAGTTCGTTGGCTTCAAAATATCCCGTTCTTTCAGAAATTGTTTGGAATTGGTTTGCGGAATGGAGGAAAAGAAATGTAAGTCTCTTTTCATTATTTTATTTCATGATAGTAACACTTTGTTTATGCATGACACAGCAATTAGAAAATATTGCGTTTGTGGAGGATAATAACATCCAGCAATTGGAAGCCCTTGTTAATCAGGACTCGTTTTCACATGACTTAAATATATCCTTTGGAAAGATTTCTAAAAAAAAAACATTCATCGTTTGCTTTCCACGAAATGCGAAATTATTATCTATTCAGACTAAATAAAAATTTTTTGGATAAATAATGTAAAGAATAAATTCTGTTTTATGAAAATTTTAAGCGTTTTTTAGTTATATATCTATAATTACTTATAAAACTGAAATGTAGAGGCGCTGCTTGTTTAGAGATGATACTTTCAGCAAGAGCTGTCAAATCGGTAGGAAAATTTCTAATTTTTCCAACTTTTCAACGATTTCTTTTGAAAATGGGCAAATTCATTTGAAAAATCATAGTAGAAGTTAAAGAAAAAGTTTTTACTCTGAGGTGGTAATGTTGATCTTAAATCATTGTGCGAAATCTACCGTTTATTCAGAATAGAGCATTAAACTTGGTGTGATACCATTTTTCAAATGCCTGGAAATTACAAATAAAGTATCCAAAATAAATAGTACTCGATCGCGATACATTCTAGTACTCGAGAAATCAACATTACACTGGTTTTTGTTTAAAAAAATGTTGATCTGAAAAAACCTAACCTTACCCAATTTCACACATTTCTGAAGATTTCTCATGTTTAATCGTAGTTTGCACTAACAAAAGGAGTAGTAATCACTTTGAAATCAATTTTCTTCTACTCCGAGTGTACTTTTATTGCTGATATCTATTTGTACTATTGAATAAACGATTAAAATGTTGCAAATCACTACTGCCGATATAAAAATTTCCGAAAGAATCCTCCTTTTCTTGGTTCCATTTTGCATTGGCAGGTGTCGCTACCGGTAAATCAGCTTTGCGACAATGTGCCAATCATACACTCAAATAAAAATTTACGTTCGATTCACTTGAAAAATCACGTAAAATGGTTTCAAATGTCAAATTGAATATTTTACGTGACGAAAATGAATGTTATACGAACATCCCCTAAAATGAATAGAGTCATCACATAAGGTTTACGTGAATTGACCAAACGTCAAACAATCTACGTGAATTTCCATTGTGAAAAACTCGATTTTGAAAATGACGAACAGTGGCGCTCAAAGTGTAAGTAGTGTAAATATTTGCGAGAAATGTTATTTAATTACAATTTTTCACTACATCGACCGGACCATTCCAGTATTAAAGTTTCCATGTGTTAGACTGGACTGAGTGCCTGCGTGACTCCGGAAGTTTGCCAGCTCCTGCCGAATGCTTCAAATGCCGTTGGTCCACCGAAAAACGAGTTCAAAATCGGCATGAAGCTAGAGACACTGGAACCATGTAATGCGACATCAAACTGCATCGGTAGTGTTGAGGGAGTTCTCGGATCTTGACTTCGGCTTCGGTTGGATGGCAGTGACAACAAAAACCACGATACCACGACGTTATTATTTGCTTTTTAAGCTATTGAAATTATATGCTAATTTTCTGAAATAAATGTTTTATTTTTCATGGTATTTTGCATTTCATAGATTTATATAAAAATCTGAAATCTCTGACTTCAACCAATATATAAAATAGTAATTTTCTGCTATCTAAATTTCATATGAACTCATAGGTAAATGTGATAGGAACAGTACATTACATTTTACCTATGAAACACATAACTTTTACTGGATAATGCATTAAACAGCTTTTAAATGTCAGTCCATTAAAACCTACGTGAAAAGTAGGGTGGAAAATATTCACATAACTTTCCACGTAACTATAACATGATTATTATTTTGAGTGTATTAACACCACTAGCAGCAGTGGTGCTAGATATATTAAGGAATGAGCCATTCTTCGGACCTTGTGCCAATTTTCCTTTAATAACTTTTTCTACAAGCGTCGGATTGTTTTGCGATCTTCTACACTCAAAAAAGAAATCGCGGTAGGTAGATTGGCACATTGTTGCAAAGCTAATTTACCGGTAGCGATACCTGCCAATGAAAAATGGAACCAAGAAAAGGAGGATTCTTTCGGAAATTTTCATATCGGCAGTAGTGTTTTTTAACATTTTTATCGTTTATTCAAGAGTACAAATAGATATCAGCAATAAAAGTATATTCGGAGTAGAAGAAAATCGATTTCAAAGTGATTACTACTACTTTTTGTCGTGAATACGACTTACTTTACTATGGGGTGCCTTTTCAAAATTAGCCATATGGAAGAATGGGCAGAACTTAATCGTGAATATCTCGACTTGTATTAATGGTAGCAACATAATTCTTTCACCATTTCATCAAAAATATGATCAGGAATTTAGGATAATATTTTGAACAATGTGAGATAACCACAAACAACTCAAAAATTAAGTTTTCTCAAAATTTGAAAATAATGCGGAAAACTCTTTACTTTCGCTTGGATTTTTCGCGCAAGGACGACGATTTTGAGGTAGTCAGGCACATATCTGCAACTGAATGCGTATAAAAGGGAAACCGTGGTCGAAAATCGATCATATTCGTCATCTAACACTCGATGTGGATAGACGAATAACCTACTACGACTAATTTCGATTTTGTTTTATTTTTTATTCGCAGTTGTCTACCTACCCAAGCTATGGGTAAAAACCGCCATAGATCCGAGAAGGATCCAAAGGATGCTAAGCGTCTGAAGCCAAGTGATGTACAGGTAAACGACCGTTTGCTGAGTAAAAACCAATATGCTGATCTGCCAGTAGATGTCGAAGAGGAACTGCAGAAGAAGGAAAAAATGCCGCCTTTCTACCTGAAGGGCTTCCCACCAACTCTACGCTCGGATTTCAACACACTGATCAGCAAAGGACTACAGGCAACAATCCGTTTATGTACTGAAGGCTACAAAATAACTGTTCCGGCTTTGAACCACTACAAAGGAGTGGAATGCTATCTGAAGCAGACAAAAGCGGAATACTTCACACACGATATTGCCGCCAACAAACCTATGAAGGTTGTACTTCGAGGACTACCCGACATGATGGAAGCCGAACTAAAGCAGGCACTGTCGGAGGCTGGACTAAAGCCTTTGATGGTATTTAAAATGAAGCGCCATAATACGGACAAAAAGTTTAGAGATCAACTGTACCTGATTCATCTGGAGAAGGGCTCCATCACCATGAGTCAACTGAAAACGATTAAATCGTTATTTCACATAATCATCGAATGGCAAAAGTATAAACCGGTACATCGGGATGTCACACAGTGCACGAACTGTTTGAACTACGGCCATGGAGCGAGGAATTGCCACATGAAAAGTCGGTGCGGGAAATGTGCCGAACCACACAATACCAACGATTGCCTACTAGATGACATCGCTGTAAAATGTGTGAACTGTGATGGCGACCATCCATCTACTAGCAAATCGTGTCCCAAACGTGCTGAGTTCACAAAAATTCGACAACAGGCGTCCCGCAAACAATCAACGCGCAAGAATGTTCCACAGAAGGATGAAGTTAATTTCCCACGGCTCCCACCGAAGAGGGATATTCCGAATTTGCCGCCACTTCCTCGCAGCAATCCAAAAGATTCAGCCGCTGGATCACAAAAAGAATCTTCCTCAACAATCCCTCCTGGATGGGGCAATAATCAACCACAAGCAAAGGATGACTCTGGTGATTTATTCTCTGCTGAACAACTGATCGTCATTTTTGAAACAATGACAACAAAGCTACGAAACTGCAGAACGCGGTTAGATCAAATCAACGCCTTAGGCAAATTCATCATCGAATATGCAATATAATGAGTTGGTTATAGTAAATTGGAATGCTTGCTCACTCAGGAGCAAAACTGCTGAATTGTCCGACTTTCTTCAAGAGAAGAATGCCGATATTGCTATTTTAACTGAAACTCATCTTAAACCTGAAATTTCTATTTTTATTTCCAATTACAGGATTCACAGGCTCGACAGGGCAACTACCAGAGGAGGGGGAGTTGCCATTGCCATTAAACGATCCATTCAGCACAGGCTTCTGTCAGCCTTTAAATTGCAACTCATAGAAGCCATCGGAATTGAGATTACAACGACGATGGGACCCATCATCATCATTGCAGCGTACTGCCCCAAACAAACCAATCTTCGAGATGGTACGTGTGCATCATTGAAGCGAGATCTGGCTATGCTCACTCGACGACAGAACAAATTCATCATTGCTGGGGACCTGAACGCACGGCATGAGCTGTGGGGAAACAGAAGACAGAATCGAAACGGATTCGTACTTGCCGAAGATTACGAAGCTGGACAATACAACATCTTCGCTCCGGATCAACCAACGCGACTTTCCAGATCGGGAGTTCATTCCATTTTGGATATATTCATCAGCAACATCGCCATAGACAGCTCTCCGGTTGTCTTCAACGAGCTCTCTTCCGACCACTTTCCAGTAATATTGACGTTGGGATCTTCACCAGAAACAGTGCCTATTCAACCTCGGAGGAACTATTATCGCACCGATTGGGTCCAATTTCAACATATCGCCGACCAACTTATTAATATCGATTTGCCACTTGATTCCCCGATGGAAATCGATGCAGCCCTATCTTCCTTCCAGCATTCAATCACAGTCGCTCGTGATAGGACGGTTCCAGTACAACACATGCCGATTTCCTCTCTTCAAATCGACAGTGTCACCAAGAAACTCATCCGACTTCGGAATATCTACCGGAGGCAGTATCAACGAACTGGCATTCTAGATAGGAAGACTACTTATAACAACTTAACTAGGATAATCCAGGAAAGGATATCTGAGCTTCGCAACAGGAACTTCCAGCAAAAGCTTCGAGTAATTCTCCCACATTCAAAGCCCTTCTGGTCCTTAACGAAGGTGCTTAAGAAAAAACCGAAGCCTATTCCTCCTCTGATGTCACCCCAGGACGCAGCTGAAGGAATACCTTTAATCACACCAGTAGAGAAGGCAAATGCGCTAGGCCAGCAGTTTGTGTGTTCTCACAATTTAGGACTTAACATTGTTAGTCCATATGAAAGAGCCGTTGCTGATAGCGTAGCTGAGGTTGACCAATCAGACAGCTTGGTTCCTGAGGAAAGTAGAGTCACTGCGAATGAGCTGATGGCTTTTGTGAAAAACTCCAAAAATATGAAGGCCCCCGGTTTCGACAACACATTCAACATTGAGCTGAAACATTTGAGTATTCGCTCATTTGTCTTCTTAGCTAAAATTTTTAACAGGTGCTGGGAGCTTGGTTACTTCCCTTCAATGTGGAAGTTAGCTAAAGTTATCCCAGTTTTGAAACCGGGGAAAGATCCTTCCTTTTCCAAGAGCTATCGGCCCATCAGCTTACTCTCTGCCCTATCCAAGCTGTTTGAAAAGTCAATACAAAGGCGAATTCTTGCTTTTGCAGATGAACAGGATATATTTCTGGAAGAACAGTTTTGGGTTCCGGAAAGGAAGATCCACCATCCACCAGCTCACAAGGGTTAACAACGTCATCCAGCAAAACAAATCAGTGTCCAAAACGACTGCCATGGCAATATTGGATATTGAAAAGGCATTCGATAATGTGTGGCACGATGGCCTGGTGTTTAAACTGCATCGGTATAATTTTCCCATGTATCTTATTAAAATTATCAAAAATTATCTTGCAGATAGAGCATTCCAGGTTTCTCTGAATAATGCACTTTCAGAAAGATTTACTATTCCTGCTGGTGTACCCCAGGGAAGTATCCTAGGTCCCATTCTATACAACATTTTCACATCAGACATCCCACCTCTTCCAGGTGGTGGTGTTCTGTCACAATTTGCTGATGATACTGCCATTCTTTACAAAGGTCGTGTCATTAATGCTCTGAAAAATAAACTACAGACAGGTCTGGACGCTTTAACGGAATATTTTACAAGCTGGAAAATTGTGATCAATGCAGCAAAAACTCAGGTCATCTTGTTTCCACATTCAAGATCTCCAAAACTTGTTCCATCAGACGAATGCAGAATACGATTCAGTGATGAGGTCATTCAATGGTCCGATGAAGTTATCTATCTAGGACTCACCTTTGACAGACATCTGATATTCAGGTCACATGTTGACAAAATCGTGCAAAAATGCAGCATACTCATTAGGTCTCTGTATCCGCTGATTTGTAGAACATCTAAACTATGCCTGAAGAATCAGATAGCTGTCTATAAACAAATCATCTACCCCGCAATTGAATACGCAGTCCCTGTTTGGCGGGGTTGTGCACGAACACACAAACTTAGGCTTCAACGCATTCAAAGTAAGATCTTAAAGATGATTCTAAATCTACCCCCTTGGACAAGGACTAGTGAAGTACATGAGATGGCCTCCCTGGATATACTAGAACAAAAATTCGAACAATTCTGCACGAAATTTGAAGAGAGGTGCTCAATCTCTGAAATACAAATAATTCAAAATTTGTACGTATTAGGTTAGGGATAGTTATAAGTAGGTAGACATTTTATAAATAATTAAAATAAATATTATGATTAAACATTAGTATGTAAAACAAGAGTAACTAAAACACCTAATATTAATAACGAATCGTATGAACAACAAAGATGAAAGGCCAAAGGGTCAAAACACTTGTACTGTAAAATGTTGATGTAATACACAAAAATAAGATTAATAAACAGATATTTATGCAAAAAAAAAAAAAAAATATGCGAAAATCGATCATTTCTTTTCGTGCGTTCGGTGGAAGCAGACGTCGTGGGAGTTGAACCATCAACCAGCAGCGACGGAGAGTGCACCTTTTGCGTGGTTAGAACCTCAAACGCTCAGGTAGCAACTCTCATTCGCTTGCTGGCCATCAAAGCGAGAAGACTGCCATCGTGAGAGTTTAACCATCAACCAGCAGCGACGGAGAGTGCACCTTTTGCGTGGTTAAAACCTCAAACGCTCAGGTAGCAACTATCATTCGCTTGCTGGCCATCAAGGCGAGAAGACTGCCATCGCGAGAGTTAAACCATCAACCAGCAGCGACGGAGAGTGCACCTTTTGCGTGGCTAAAACCTCAAACGCTCAGGTAGCAACTCTCATTTGCTTTCCGGTAGTCGTAACGAGAAGTTCAAATTTCAGATATTAGTTCCGCAATATAGGTTTAGTATTCAGAGCCTGCGTGCTGAAACTGTATTCCGGAACTAATTTCAGTTTCGAAATTGCAGTTCTAGAATTGAAACTGGATTCTGAGTCTGTTATTGGTTCTAAATTTAGTTCTTGAACTCAGGGTCCAGTTCTTTATTCCAGACTTCTTCTATTCGGTTCTTTTTAGAACCATAATAATACTCGTAAAGAATTATGCGGAAATTTACTTTACTGTACTCTATACAACTCATTCTGGTAGTCATGGCGGTCTTCAAGTTTCAGAGCTTAGTTCCGGAATATGGGTTTAGAATTCAGAGTCTGCGTGCTGAACTAACTCAACTCGTCACTCTTCATCACGAACGCTTTCATAAAAAGTTCTTTTCAGAGCCACCATTTTTTATTATAATGAACTATACTGCTTATTTCATAATATTTAATTGCGTTTCAGAATGTTTAATTTAACTAATATGTATGTAATTTAGTCTAGGCGCATCGTTTAAATTTTTTAAATTTGCACAATTCAAACAATCGATCAACTACCAATTCGAATTCGGAAGCATAAATAAAGCGTGTCATATTCGTATTCACGACATCCAGTTATGTCTTTGACATTACACACCCGTACTTTTTCAGTGTAAACTACGATTAAACATGGAAAATCTTCAGAAATGTGTGAAATTGGGTAAGGTTAGGTTTTTTCGGATCAACATTTTTTAAGCAGAAAACAGTGTAATGTTGATTTCTCGAGTACTAGAATGTTTAGCGCTCGAGTACTATTTATTTTGGATACTTTATTTGTTATTTCCAGACATTTGAAAAATGGTATCAAACCAAGTTTAATGCTCTATTCTGAATAAACGGTAGATTTCGCACAATGAACAACATTGCCGCCTCAGAGTAAAAACTTTTTCTTCAACTTCTACTATGATTTTTCAAATGAATTTGCCCGTTTTCATTAGAAATCGTTGAAAAGGTGGAGTAATTAGAAATTTCCTACCGATTTGACAGCTCTTTCTGAAAGTATCATCTCTAAACAAGCAGCGCCTCTACATTTCAGTTTTGCGACAATATGCCAATAGATGAATTGTACCAGATTTGTCATATATCATGCATCTTAGTCGATAGGTAAATAATATATTTACATATATTTACAAATTAATGGTAACATTAGCTTAACGAATAGTGAATCAATTAAATTGAAATATTAAATATAAATCGATTAATCAAAAATTCTTGCTTCAAACTTGAATTCTTTAAATACATTTCGTTTCCTCCAGGAAGTTATGAGATCGAAAATATTTTCGAAAGCCCAATCGATCCCTGTAGGCTCTAAACACTTCCGAAAATTTTCGATTGGTATTGTCAAGAGCTCGAACCAGCCAATATCGCATTCTATTAAAAGTAAATGTAAATTTTTATATCGAATACTACACAAGTTTTGAAACTGTACTTACCTTTAAAAACTTCCAACAAAGAATGTGGAATGTTTAAGTCTGTCACTAACATGTCAGCCATTTTGTTGTTTGAAGTTTCCATACAAGAAATTCACTTAACTTCGGCCATGGAACTTACCATATGAAGATTATGTGAAAATCACATAGCTTGTCTGGGTTCCCAGATGTTATTCACGTAGAATATCAAAAATAAATAAAGTACCGCATTTACGAGAATAATCCTATGAAACTAATGTGATTTCTTTTTTGAGTGTAAAGTTTTCTTCCTCGTAAAATTTCCTACGAAAATATTACATGTACTGATTTTTAGAGTTTATAGATTGATCTCCAGCCGATTTTTTTTTGTTAAAAGTGAATTTCTTCATACAAACTTGAAACCTCGGGCACGAAAATACAGTTTCTCCGATCGAGCTAAAATTTTGCATGATGTTTGTGGGACCCAAAAGGAACACGAAAAGTTTGGTGGAGCGAGAAAATAAACCTTTGCATCTTTTTCCCATATAACCTTGTTGTACCCTAATATAATATATATATATATATATATATATATATATATATATATATATATATATATATATATATATATATATATATATATATATATATATATATATATATATATATATATATATATATATATATATATATATATAAGAAAGTAGCGATGAATTTCATAAGTTGGGGTTATGAAATATATAAAAATAGCTTATTATATTCATATCTACATTTATACATTGATCATAAGGCTACCTCACGAACTTCATAAGTATGATTTATGAAATCCATAAGTAGGTCAATGAAAGTTTTTTTCTGAAGATCATAAGATTGACTTATGATTTCCATATGGTCAACTTCTAGCGAAATATCATAAGTGTTTCTTATAGATTTCTATAGCTTTTTTTGCGTTCGTGTAACAATGGAATGCGTTATAAATCAAATTTTCGAGAACGAAAAATAGTTTTATGTTTGAATGTTTCGTATCCGGTTTTTTATTGAGATTCTTCTTATGTTTCCGTTTTTCAAAGAAATTGTGTCAAACTTGCAGTTAATGAGTATTTGTATTTTTCTAAATCATTAGCAGCCCTTACACGAGACAATATTATTGTCAATACAAGGAGTATTGACAATACTTTTGATCGTGTAATGGAAACTTCATTGGATTCAGTTCGTGCTCGCATCTCAGCCAACACAGTCCAAAATCGTTTGCGGTCGAAGCAAAAGAAACAAAGACAATACAGTGCAGTGAACAATAGAGTGTACGAAATGGGCAAATACGATTTAACAAAGCCTGAAACTTGGCCAACAAGGCCAAATTCAATTTGTATAGATTTCAAGCGTTGCAAAGTTAGACCAGCAGCAAATGAAATTGAAATCTTACTTAAAGAACGAATGCATCTAGATGCTAATAATGTAACTGAGATTCAATTCAACAAGGCGTCGAACTGTGTGTACATTATGTTTAAACGTGAAAGCGATGCAATTGCATTCGCTTCGGTTAACAACGAGGTGCACAGCGTTGAGTGTGACAATATTAAATACAAAATTCCTGTGCACATGGTGGACAATGCCATACAAGTACGCGTGCATGACCTTCCCCCGCAGTCCAGCGATCAGTGCGTTCGGGAAATTATGTCGCAATACGGTGAAGTTCTTTCCATCGAAAGAGAAGTATGGCGGAATTTTTTCCCCGGCATCCGGAATGGCGTGCGAGTGGTACGTATGCAACTACGTAAGGCAATTCCATCATACATCATTTGTGGTCAAGGTGGGACACATCCGTGTAAAACGCTGATTACCTATGAAAATCAGCTGGTTACATGTCAGTTTTGTGAACAACTTGCACACTACGGTAAACCTTGCACTGAAACTGCGAAAAGAACATCTTCAACAAAAGACAAGGTCAACCGTTCAACAACGAAAACTAGTGAGCGTAGTACTCCTGTTTCACCATCAAACCAACTAACAACTGCAACCAATGTACAACAAGGCGCTCCTACAGCAACTAGCAACGAGCTCAAGACTGCGAACAACAAGGAAAACGAAAAGAAGACGGAAATCAACAACAAAACCACCGATGCGGCAATGGAGGACGAGACGAGCCACGAACAAAGTGCCCCTCAACCCTCGCAGGAGGGAAATGGAAGCTCTCCTCCTAGAAAAAGAGTGACAACGAGATCCACTTCGAAAAATTGTTTATTTAAAAAATCGGCTAATTCGGCCACGTAAAGCTTGTACGCAAATAGGCCTGAATAAAAACATCTTTTAAATAAAAAAAAAAAACTTCATTGGATTCATGAAAATTTTGTCAAAAAATCAAAACTGCTCATCAATCCGACAATACTTTTTCTCCAGAGAGGAAACTGTCAAATATGTACAATGAACTCTTTTCTCAATGTTTCAATTTTCAGTTGCAATATTTGAAGCTTCAAACGCTTGATTATTTCGAAAAATGCGGGCTCAAGTTACCAAGTCAATTGGATTGACGGTATTGACAATACTTTGGATTGACAATAATATTGTCACGTGTAAGGGCCGCTATTAACATCAGTAGAGTGCCTATAACCAGAGTGACGACATCTTATCCGTAATGCTGGCAACAACCCGCATACACATGGCTGCCAGATGGCTGAATAAACGCTGCCAGCTGGAAAAATATGGCTGGCAGACATTCTCGCAGACTTTTGCAGACTTTCGTCTATATTTACAGACTTTTGAAATTACTGCGACCTTTTTTTTTTGCTCGCCAAGTCAGTTTTGCGTGTCATACTTTATAAGAAATTGCTACCAACAAGACATACTTGCTGACTGCAGATTTTTTTTTTTTAGATTTACAGACCCTGTCAGAAGATATTTGAAATTTTTACCTGACATCTCTGCTCTAAACATCAGTATATATACATGAGTCACGCGCAGAGATGCCAGGTCTGCAGATTTGTATGTAAATCTGCAGATTTGGGGTATAGTGCTGCAGACATTTTTAGTTGTGCAGACTTTTACAGACTTTTGTAATTCTCGCAGACTTTTGCAGACCAAATCAGTTTTGCGTGTCATATTTTATAGAGAAATTGCTGCCAGCAAGACATACTTGCTGACTGCAGATTTTTTTTCAGATTTACAGACCTGTCTGCAGATATTTGAAATTTTTACCTAGCATCTCGGTCACGCGTGAGGAAAATACCTCAAACTAGAGATGGGAAATATCGCATAAAATATCTCAATTCAATATCGATATTATCGATAAATATCGATATTTGTCACCAGCTAAATGAAAATTTATTAAAACAAGAAAGTATATTTGATTCCAAAAAACAATTTTAGGTTCACAGCCGAACAAATTACATTTTCAAAAATTGAAATATCCCTGGGCTCAAACAAGCCTGTTTTCCGCAGTAGAATTGACTCTTTCAGCGTCTTTTTTTTTGCTAGAATTATCAAAAGACGCTGTGCAATAAATTTCTGTGTAATTTTCCCAATATATATATATATATATATATATATATATATATATATATATATATATATATATATATATATATATATATATATATAGATATATATATATATATATATATATATATATATATATATATATATATATATATATATATATATATATATATATATATATATATATATATATATATATATATATATAATATATGTATATGTGTGTGTGTGTGTTTTTTTTTTTCATTATTTCAATATGATACGTAAAATTTTCGAGATATGATTTTTTGAAATATCGCGTTTTCAAAAAAGAGCAAAGAGAAAAACCAAATCATAGAAAAATTGCAACTATGCAACAACTTTATGTCACCATTATTCCTTTGTTCCAATTTTACTCGCTTTCTGCCTGAAACGTTGCTAACAATAAACTGACAAAGTTAGGATTCGATCTGTGGCGCGACATGTGTCAACAAGTAAAGCCCGTATCCGAGCGAATTGCGCTGCGGTACGCTCCGCACGTGCGGGTCGTAATTGAAATACTCACTGTTCCGAAAGCATTGATCTTTCTACTCTGAAACTTTGCCAAGATTGAATTAAGCCCCTAAGGCTTCTTTTTTCAACAAAAAAAAAATTAGGCCCAAGTTTGATTTTTTTTTATTTGTTTGTTAAATATTAACTTTTTTCATTATATTAACTTTGAAGGTTATTTAATGGAATCGCTTATTTGAAAGCTAAGGAAAAGGCGCACATTTCATGTCTTGGACGACGACTTATATATATATATATATATATATATATATATATATATATATATATATATATATATATATATATATATATATATATATATATATATATATATATATATATATATATATATATATATATATATATATATATATATATATATATATATATATATATATATATATATATATATATATATAAGAAAGTAGCGATGAATTTCATAAGTTGGGGTTATGAAATATATAAAAATAGCTTATTATATTCATATCTACATTTATACATTGATCATAAGGCTACCTCACGAACTTCATAAGTATGATTTATGAAATCCATAAGTAGGTCAATGAAAGTTTTTTTCTGAAGATCATAAGATTGACTTATGATTTCCATATGGTCAACTTCTAGCGAAATATCATAAGTGTTTCTTATAGATTTCTATAGCTTTTTGTCGTGAATACGACTTACTTTACTATGGGGCGCCTTTTCAAAATTAGCCATATGGAAGAATGGGCAGAACTTAATCGCGAATATCTCGACTTGTATTAATGGTAGCAACATAATTCTTTCACCATTTCATCAAAAATATGATCAGGAATTCAGGATAATATTTTGAACAGTGTGCGATAACCACAAACAACTCAAAAATTAAGTTTTCTTAAAATTTGAAAACAACGCGGAAAACTTTTTACTTTCGCTTGGGTTTTTCGCGCAAGGACGACGATTTTGAGATAGTCAGGCACATATCTTCAACTGAATGCGTATAAAAGGGGAACCGTGGTCGAAAATCGATCATTTCTTCTTGTGCGTTCGATGGAAGCAGACGTCGTGGGAGTGGAATCATCAACCAGCAGCGAGAGAGAATGCACCTTCTGCGTGGTTAATAAAAACCTCAAACGCTCAGGTCGCATCTCTCATTCGCTTGCTGGCCATCGAGGCGCGAGGACCAGCCAGCAGCAGCAGCGGGAGTTAAATTTTCCACCAGCAGCGAGAGAGAATGCACCTTCTGCGTGGTTAATAAAAACCTCAAACGCTCAGGTCGCATCTCTCATTCGCTTGCTGGCCATCGAGGCGAGAGGACCAGCCAGCAGCAGCGGGAGTTAAACTTTCCACCAGCAGCGAGAGAGAATGCACCTTCTGCGTGGTTAATAAAAACCTCAAACGCTCAGGTCGCATCTCTCATTCGCTTGCTGGCCATCGAGGCGCGAGGACCAGCCAGCAGCAGCAGCGGGAGTTAAACTTTCCACCAGCAGCGAGAGAGAATGCACCTTCTGCGTGGTTAATAAAAACCTCAAACGCTCAGGTCGCATCTCTCATTCGCTTGCTGGCCATCGAGGCGCGAGGGCCAGCCAGCAGCAGCAGCGGGAGTTAAACTTTCCACCAGCAGCGAGAGAGAATGCACCTTCTGCGTGGTTAATAAAAACCTCAAACGCTCAGGTCGCATCTCTCATTCGCTTGCTGGCCATCGAGGCGCGAGGACCAGCCAGCAGCAGCAGCGGGAGTTAAACTTTCCACCAGCAGCGAGAGAGAATGCACCTTCTGCGTGGTTAATAAAAACCTCAAACGCTCAGGTCGCATCTCTCATTCGCTTGCTGGCCATCGAGGCGAGAGGACCAGCCAGCAGCAGCAGCGACGGAGAATGCACCTTCTGCGTGGTTTAAATCCTCAAACGCTCAGGTCGCATCTCTCATTCGTTTGCTGGCCACCAAGGCGAGAACCAGCAGCGACTGAAACTGGATTCTGAGTGTTATTGGATCTAAATTTAGGTCTTGAACTCAGGGTCCAGTTCTCTATTCCAGACTTCTATTCGGTTGTTCTTAAAACCATAATAATACTCCTAAAGAATTATGCGGAATTTACTTTACTGTACCTCTATACAACCCATTTTTGTCGTGAATACGACTTACTTTACTATGGGGTGCCTTTTCAAAATTTACCCTCTGAGAGAGTGATAAGAATCAGAACGCGTTCTAAGGAAGAGAACAAAATATCTGCTGCTGTACAACAAATCGTCCGGAAAAAATGTTCCGAAAAGTGGTGAATATCGCAGTGAGTTCCTCAATTTGGTCCTTGTGAATGCTAGAAACGAGTCCCTTCAGCATATTGATAGTTTCTTTCAATAAAATATGCAAATCCGAAATGAAATAATCGACATTAAAATTCTGTATGCGGCTATTTTTATAGCCGTTAGGACCGCCCATTAGTGAGAAAGCTACAAACGAAATCAGGTAGAAACAAGCCTCTCAACAAAACTTGAATCAGTTTGGATTGTATCGCCACTGCGAGCAGATGTGTTTTGTGTCGTCTGCACGCTTTCGACAAGAGCGCTTACGTCACAGCTGCCAGTCATTAGCATTGGGAAAAAAACAACGATGGAGAGCATTGCACAATATCAGCCGTTCTAATGGCTCTAAAAGTTTTCTAAAGAACTATTAGGATTTGTTGTTCGCAAATCGTAGGGAAATATCCTCAGTTTACGGCAAATCAAGAACAGTTTGCTTAGATTTGTGCACTTTTCGCTGTGTGAAACTCACAGTAATCGAGATCAAGTGAAGCTTTCTTTGTTTTTGCGAAAAATGTTCCAGAGTTTAATGTCGTAGAGAATTACGCAATTTGACTTTTCTGAATGCTAGAAACGAGTCCCTTCAGCATATTGATAGTTTCTTTCAATAAATTATGCAAATCCGAAATGAAATAATCAACATTAAAATTCTGAATGCGGCTATTTTTATAGCCGTTAGGACCGCCCATTAGTGAAAAAGCTACAAACGAAATCACATAAAAGGAAATCTCTTAACAAAAATTGAATCAGTTTGGATTCTATCGCCCCTATGAGCAGATGTGTTTTGTGTCGTCTGCACAGCTAGTTTCGCTTTCGACAAGAGCGAATTCGTCACAGCTGCCAGTCATTAGCATTGGGAAAAAACAACGGTGGAGAGCATTGCACAATATCAGCCGTTCTAATGGCTCTAAAAGTTTTCTAAAGAACTATTAGGATTTGTTGTTTGCAAATCGTAGGGAAATATCCTCAGTTTACTACAAATCAAGAACAGTTTGCTTAGATTTGTGCACTTTTCGCTGTGTGAAATTCACAGTAATCGAGATCAAGTGAAGCTTTCTTTGTTTTTGCGAAAAATGTGAAAAAGGGGAATGCGTGCATAATTCATACAATTGATATTCGGAAGTGTTAAGGAACATGTCAGTTGTTTTCGTATTCACGACATCCAGTTATGTCTCTGACATTACCCACCCGCCTTTTTTTGCGTTCGTGTAACAATGGAATGCGTTATAAATCAAATTTTCGAGAACGAAAAATAGTTTTATGTTTGAATGTTTCGTATCCGGTTTTTTATTGAGATTCTTCTTATGTTTCCGTTTTTCAAAGAAATTGTGCCAAACTTGCAGTTAATGAGTATTTGTATTTTTCTAAATCATTAGCAGCCCTTACACGAGACAATATTATTGTCAATACAAGGAGTATTGACAATACTTTTGATCGTGTAATGGAAACTTCATTGGATTCATGAAAATATTGTCAAAAAATCAAAACTGCTCATCAATCCGACAATACTTTTTCTCCAGAGAGGAAACTGTCAAATATGTACAATGAACTCTTTTCTCAATGTTTCAATGTTCAGTTGCAATATTTGAACTTCAAACGCTTGATTATTTCGAAAAATGCGGGCTCAAGTTACCAAGTCAATTGGATTGACGGTATTGACAATACTTTGGATTGACAATAATATTGTCACGTGTAAGGGCCGCTATTAACATCAGTAGAGTGCCTATAACCAGAGTGACGACATCTTATCCGTAATGCTGGCAACAACCCGCATACACATGGCTGCCAGATGGCTGAATAAACGCTGCCAGCTGGAAAAATATGGCTGGCAGACATTCTCGCAGACTTTTGCAGACTTTCGTCTATATTTACAGACTTTTGAAATTACTGCGACCTTTTTTTTTTGCTCGCCAAGTCAGTTTTGCGTGTCATACTTTATAAGAAATTGCTACCAACAAGACATACTTACTGACTGCAGATTTTTTTTTTTAGATTTACAGACCCTGTCAGAAGATATTTGAAATTTTTACCTGACATCTCTGCTCTAAACATCAGTATATATACATGAGTCACGCGCAGAGATGCCAGGTCTGCAGATTTGTATGTAAATCTGCAGATTTGGGGTATAGTGCTGCAGACATTTTTAGTTGTGCAGACTTTTACAGACTTTTGTAATTCTCGCAGACTTTTGCAGACCAAGTCAGTTTTGCGTGTCATACTTTATAGAGAAATTGCTGCCAGCAAGACATACTTGCTGACTGCAGATTTTTTTTCAGATTTACAGACCTGTCTGCAGATATTTGAAATTTTTACCTGGCATCTCGGTCACGCGTGAGGAAAATACCTCAAACTAGAGATGGGAAATATCGCATAAAATCTGTTATCGATAATATCGATATATCTCAATTCAATATCGATATTATCGATAAATATCGATATTTGTCACCAGCTAAATGAAAATTTATTAAAACAAGAAAGTATATTTGATTCCAAAAAACAATTTTAGGTTCACAGCCGAACAAATTACATTTTCAAAAATTGAAATATCCCTGGGCTCAAACAAGCCTTTTTTCCGCAGTAGAATTGACTCTTTCAGCGTCTTTTTTTTTGCTAGAATTATCAAAAGACGCTGTGCAATAAATTTCTGTGTAATTTTCCCAATAAGAGAAAATATCTCGGTTGATTTTTCAAAAGGGCGTAGAGGCAAGTGACAGTTTCTCTTTGTTTACTTTCTCTTCTATTAATTACCAAGCGGTTTCCACGTTTATAACTCAACTTTTTGCATGAAATGATACCCGAAACTTTCGACTTTCAAACAGAATAGCACAGATAACAGATATACAGGCTCACATATGAACTGTGTGTAAAATTTGCTCAATCAGCGTGGCGAACACTTGCAGATGTCACCACGATCGACACGAGGTGCCACCATTATTTGGGTGCCGCTTTCACATGAGCCACAATTTTGGGTGTGACATTCACTTTACGCTAGATTTTTGTTTTGCTGTTGGTTAAAATGACAAGTTTATTTTTGTTTTAATCCGATCGAATTCTCATGTGATTTAAGTGACATGGAAATAAAATTGTCTTCAACACTTAAGGAAATCGTGTGATAAGTGTTAAAATTGTTTTAGTTGGAATATTTCTAAAACAGGCAGGTGGCTTTTGTTATCGTTCCGGAACGCAGTGGAACGTTTCGAAAGATCGCGGCGAACAGTCGAGTAGGTGGCAGTAGTGTTTCCAACGTACAGCAAATTTGAAATTTACACAGGATTTTGAAAAATTTTGTTCGAGCCTGTATATCTGTTATCTGTGAGAATAGTTATATAAAAAAATCTTTTTAATCACATCACAATAATCGAAAGAGAGAGTGATTAAAGAGAAACTGTCACTTGCTTATACGCCCTTTTGAAATATTAACCGAGATATCTGTTTTCTCTGGTGATTGCTCAATACTTAGCCTACACACTGCCAACAAAATACTTAACATTAAGTACTGTTCGCCCTTTACAAGAGTTGCGTCCAGGAAGTCAATTTTAGCAGACCCTGTCAGCTTGGAGCGAAATTAATCTTCAGTCCAGTAACGCCATCGCACGGCATCACATTCAACATATCATGTCAATTGTATGGGCGCGTATTATTCGTGCGCGCCAAACGAATTTGACATTTCTCTCCCCTTCTTCTATGTATGAGATTCAATGCGGACTCGCCTGAGGGTGCCATCGACGACACGACCAGACACTCCGAAGCAAAATTAGAATAAAAAGTGTTCGTGAGCGATTTACCGCCAGTTATCGAATATTGAAAAACCCCTAGGTAATAATAAAAATATATTTTACAAGCATCACTGCTGTGGTTGCTACGAAATAGTCGCCATGCACGGCATAATAAACAAACAGGTAATACTTTAAAAGATGTACTATAAGTAAAACAGTTTAACATATATCAAGTTAGGCTAAAATATATTCATTGTAGGAATGTGCCAGTTATTATGGAGATAACACTATGAGGATGTGATGGTGATCTATCAAAATGGAACATATCCGCCTATATTTACCACTGAATTTTTCTGAAACACTTTCTCCGCCTAAGCCGCCCACTGATTGTCTCGGCTTCTACAGGCGTTTAAAAAGAGATTCATTATAAGAATCATTCCACGGAAAGCACTATCTGCCTAATGATAATCGGTAGCAAAACAAATTATCTCACGACCAACAAAGCACGCTCAAGAACTATTTACTTACAGAAAACTTACGACTTGCTGTAATACGAGCACAATAAATATAGATTTCATCATTCTACATTTTTATTTATTCCGGACGTTTAAAATATAATTTACTAAGAAACCGGTAAATATTAGCGCAGATTAAAGTTGATTGTAATTGTAATCACAGCATGTTTCACCGGTACCTTAATCATTTATTTATTGTTGCATTTTCATATAATTTAAATATTGGTGAAGTTATTTGAAATTCGTGAAATCTGATTAAAAATGTACAAAAATTTGGATCGAAAAACATTCGAAATATAAATAATTTAAGCTGTTCTAGTACATTTGCATTAAAAGTAAAAAAAATAACGGCAATCACGATCGGGACTTTCACCGAATTTCGAAATTGCAGCATATCACCAACATTCGGGGTCATACACGTTCATTTGAATGCCTCAATGGGTTGCAGACCATTCTGGTCTCACGATGAAATTTTCTTCACTCTAGCTAGTCCGCTAGCTGTGAAAGGATAAACAATGGTAACTAGGGTTACTGTAACTGTTATTTCGAAAACAACAATTTCTCAGACCGCGTTGCCATTTTCAAACATTTTTCATAAGATATCATTTTGACATTACCAGTTACTGAGGGGTAGCTCGATTTACGATACAGTTTTAAAAGCGAGTGGCAGGTCGTGTCGTCGGTGCCATGCTCGCTAAAAAGGATGTTGCCAATGATTTGTTCGTGAAATGTGAGAGCTGGATATCTAGTTAATAATGATGTCTTTGATTTTAGGTAAGATTTTATTAACGTATTTTTGAACATAGCCTAAATATCTAATATTAGATAAAAACTACACGAGCGAAGTAATAATATGAAATTATAATTTTACTTAACTCCATGGTTGCAATATCGAATATCGATATTTTTCGTCAATGCTCTGAATTATCGATATCGTCGATATCGATATTATCGATAAATATCGATAAGTTTCCCATCTCTATCTCAAACTGCTGTCAGGGTACAGATAGGGATGTCGGAAATTTCGAATTACTCGATTATTTAATAATCGAGTATAATTTTGAAACTAATCGATTGAAATTTATTCGATTATCTGGGCAATCAATCGATTACTCGATTATTCATTCGATTATCACTATGGTATTTTTTGATTATTCGATAAGCTCAATAATCGAATATTAGTTTTAAGTTAATCGATTAAATATTACCCGATTATCTGGGTTATTATTCGATTACTCGATTAATCGATCGATATTACGACATCCCTAGGTACAGAACGATATCTTTGTTATTGGCAATTTTCAAATGAATTGATTCAAATTCCTATAATCTACACTCAGAAAAATAGTATGGTAACTGTTACCACAGACTAACAGACATGACAGTATGAGTAAATTCTAATAAAAATTGTTTTTCGTGATGCACTAGTTCCACCTATATTGTACTGCGCGAACTATTTACTATCTGTACACCCCTTGTGTTATGTAAAAGTTTTTTTACTAGTTGGTTTCCCCTCGTTTGTCAACACCGATCAGCTGCTTGCAGGGATGCCTGATTTCATCAAAATATTTGAAAATGAATCGTCACAATGATTTATTGGATTACGTTGATAATATATTTAACTTTTTCTTGATGTTGGAGGGTAACCATTTATTCGACTCAAATTTGTTCATCTAGACTATTTTTTATTGTGTTGGTAGTTTTCACCCGAAATTAAGTGGCGGCAGACCAGAAGCAAGTAAATATTGTAACAAAACGGGTTCGATTTTTTATTGAGTTGGAGGATGATAAGTAGGCGCAATTATGTATATAGTTTAGGCAATATCAAAGATAAACTCAAGATAGAGTAGTCTGCGATTTCTTAGGTATCATTTGAATAGGACCCCTCGATGAGCTCGGTTCACTGTCAATTTTAATATTTTGAAGCAAAACAACAAGTGTCTGATCACTAGATGCGTCGTAACTATGACAATGATTGTTTATGTTTGGAAAAATATCAAGTTACAGTATGAACGATATTGAGAAATTTCGCTTTATATCAGTGATTCTTAGAATAAGAAAGTGAAAACTACTTAGAACCATTGTCTAGAATTTATTTAGTTTGTTATAGCCTCATCCCATGAAGCATCAGTTGTGGCAAGAAATCATTATAAGCTGAATGTAAACATATGTGTGCTTCCTTTCTAACTTGTATTGTTTCCATGGCATTTTGTCGGAACTAGTCGACGCTTGTTAACGGAGGGTCAATAAAATTACATTATTACTGAACCAACTGGTTCACGATTACTGACCCAACATTTTTCAATGAAACGTATGGAACATTGTAATCTTCAGTTTATCTTTGGCAATATGTATTAAATCTGTATCCTGCATGAAATTCGCATGGACGTATACAAATCAATACATTACAGGTAATTCTGTATGAATGGCAACTCTGTTGGTAAATGAAAAAAATAAAGACAGTCTAGATGACAGACATGATGTTTTTGATAGGGTAACGTGGCGCCATCATGACACATGTGAGTACTGTCCCAAATAATGGAATATTCGAAATGACCGTTAAAATGATCAAATTTGAGTGTCCTGTCTGTTAGTCTGTGCTGTTACTAAATAGAGTGCCAACTTGACCATCAACGTATAGTGGTTTTCAGCCGACTATGAAATCAGATGATTTCAACAATAGTCAAGTTCATGCTTACTATGAATGGTATCGGCTCTAGAATAGTAATATTGAACAGTGTATTGTATGAATAACTAATACGATTGAGATGGTTAGCCTAACCATGACCGAATATTTCTTTTACATTGTAGTTTTTGCTATAACCAGAGTCATGGTATTTTTGACATTTCACTTCTAGTTATTTTGAAACTAAAAGCAGTGGTTGATTCAACAATGCTGAAGATCAGCAAAACATGAGCTAATGTTAAAAAGTTTTATGAATTTAAATTCTAAAATAAGAACAACAAAATAATTTCTTTAACCTTTTTTTTATTTTCGCATCAAATCAAATGATAATATACCTGGTGAAATATTGCTTAGCATTGCTTGATAGCACCAGTTGATCCAAGGCTCTGTCCGGTGGAGTTTTTCCTAAAGCAGGAATTGGCAGCAGAAAAGAAATTATTAGCCAAGTCCAGATGCAAACCTCGATACCCACCTGCGATTTTCCGTCGGATTCGAGCGAATTGAATCCGGGAATCAAATGATAATCTTCCTTTTCATCAATCGCTTGATGTTGTTTCTACAGCGACCGATAATGAATAATAAACCGTATACGAGATGTTGATTTCACTGGAAAACATAACCGTTGCCGGAAAAATTGTTGAAAAATTGAATTTCAACGACGGAAACTAGTACCAAAGTACACAGTCACAATATAGAATATTTTGTTCAAATCCATCACTGATGTGTTACCCATGTACGAAATTTTCTGCCAAATTTTAACTTTATGTGACAATAACAGTACACCCGTTCATTGACAATTTGTATAGTCAGCACAAATGTAATACATAGTAGGTTGAAAAACACTATACGATAATGTGTTTACTACATAAATTCTGTTGATATGGACTACATGAATAGTGTTTTCAAACTTCATAATCGTCTTTTAAACCATGTATCTTTTTATGGTAACATTATTATATTGTGAACATATTTACTAGTAGCAATAACTATTTCGCTTCTCATATATATCAAGGCTCGAGAGCAATTTCACCTTACTAGAAATTGTCATTTTAACTATTTGTTCTTATATTTGAGATGACTACCATTGTCAGGGTGACCATGCCAGAAAAGTCATAAATACAAATAGTTTAGTCAAGTCGTAGTCTTTGTTGTCTAGTAATTTATACAATACAAATGGTGAATAGTCGTATATCATGATTGTTGAAACTTTTTAAGTGTATAGTTGAAATGACAATAAAAAACAGGTTACGGTTACTATGGTGTAGTATTTGTTTCGGTATGAGGTTGGCTCAACTAGTTATGGAAATTTCTTGCTTTTAATTTTTTTTTCTTTTCTATATTTTCTAAAACTAACTACGAATTTTACGTTATATTAAACCTTAAATTCACGTAAAAGAAAGAATGTTTCATCGTATGTTTACGACTCTACGATGCTACCCAGCTAGTTTTTCGCTGGTAGTCCAGTGAAAGAAAATGCATTGAACTATAAACGAAAATGAAGTGGCAATATAGTAAGTTGTCGTGCCATCAATTCGGTGTCATCTCAAGTGATGTCGCCAACCAGACGAAGCAGAAGAAGAGAAGTAGAAAACATTACTAATCAATATTTACCCTTTTTATCTTGGGCATGTATAGTTAATAAATAGGCACTCGTTACATCTGGGTCAATAAATTCACATAGCAAAGCTATGCTTTCAGTTCAATAAATTTATTGGTGTTTCACCGGCACACTCAAAATACGACATAAAATAAAGTGGCTTACAAATTACACTCCAGTTATCATTTACTATCTAAATTTCAGCATTAGAAACAATACGAAAAACACAAACATCACAAACAAGAACATGTAGCACATATAGCTCCTATGTCCTCCCTTTCCTAACCGAACAACCCGTGTGATTGTATTGGACATGAACCCTCCTGTCCTGTCCATATCCTCATCGATTCCTCGTAGTAACTTATCCTGATACCGCACTTCGTTTCCAATGTCGATTGTGAGTGATTTCAGTGCACCAATTTTACCTTTGAGTTCATCGGCCATCCGCTCATTTTCTTCCTCTAGTGCATCGTGATTTTGATTACCCAGACCGCTAGGACCAGGGTTCTGGGCTAGCGGTTGATATGCATAGCCCTGAGAACGTCGCATTCTGTCGCCTCCAAACTGCGCCACTTTGGATGAATAAAATCCAGCTTGCACACAAAAGAAAAGCTAACGCAAAAAATAGAATATATCAAAAATTTCCAAACTCAAAACGATAAGGACTAATTACCGTGGAATTACAACAGTTTCGCGATCATTCAGATAATTTCCAGATTTACATCGTTTACATGCTTAAAAACAGTAAACGTCATCACTTTTATTGTTACAGCTGTCAATTTTTGAACAGGGATACATCCTCTTTGAACATAACCAGAGATGCCAGATATTTTCATAGAAAATCTGTATTGCTTCGTATAAAATATCTATTTATCTGTATTTGCTAATACAGTGAGCTTTCTAGAATACAATTATGTTAAAAGATGTTATAGAATGATAGATTCATAGTATGTTCACATTAGCGCTGATATCAAGTGATATTGGGATATACTTGATATCCGATGATATCATATGCTATATCACTTGATATCCCATACAATTTGATGTCAACGCGTATCACCATTCTGGCATGATATCCGGGATATCACACCCATCTGACACCGGTATGTGAGCACCAGCCATTTGAAAGTATACCGATTACGTCGAGCCCCTCGCGTTTCGAGCCCCAAACATTGCGATGTTTTGATATTCATCGCGACTCTCAAATTGAGAAAATTATCTCCACTTGATGTCCCAAAACACTGTCTGCTGTATTTTAGGTAAACCGACCAGTTATTGTGAGAGAGTCGACCCAAAATTTACTAATTTTCGTGCACTAAACAAGATAAACGCGTAAAACAAAAGTATTACTGTTTGTTTGTTTACGTTGCTATCAGCTGATTTTGAAGTTCCGATTTTGATCTCATCAAGATGGCGTCGTGACAGGAGGCCGGGATATCATGTATGATATCATGTAGAGTTGTCAAAAATCGCAACTAGCAACACGGATAATGGCATTGAACACACTCATTTATGAACGTCACTTTGAGAGTGACAATAAACAATCATTATAATTTTGATTTTATCAACGAATATTGGCTTCGGAGACCGATAAATGCGAGACTTGAATTATTGATTGAATTTTAGGAGAGAAAAGCAATATTATTTATCATACTCCTAATGGGAACAATCAATATGACAACTTGATTGTCAAACGATATCATTCCGATCATATGTGAACACTTCGACATGATATGCATATCATCTCGGTATATCAAGTGATATCAGCGCTAATGCGAACATGGTATCAATTTCATATCTTCGTAAGTCATTGCGGTACTCACAAGAATATTCAACGACGAAATTTAATAGTTCAACAACAATTGAACTATGATTCCATATACTTATCTAGTTTGAAAATGTTCACTTCATAAGTGGAGATGTCAGGCAATACAACTGTCAGTCCGGAAAAGATGTTTCATGATGTCACGACATGCTTAACTGGAAGCTCATATTGGTTACAAATTTTATTATAAATGAATTTCAGTGTTCATCATCGAATATCTGCACAAAAATTTTATATCTTAAATTGTGATTTGTCCGTTGATTGATAAACGTTTATCTCGTCACTGCATTAAAATACTAATAGATAGCTCAGACGGAAAAGTTTATTTTTTTCTTTATTTCTTTTGGTGAAATCAGTATAAATCTGCATTAAATTTAAGAAATCTGTAGGAATCTGTACTCTGTATTAAATCTGTATGCGCATGTAAAAATCTGTATAATACAGATCAAATAAAACTTCACGTTTGATTCACTTGAAAAATCACGTAAACTGGTTTCAAATTTCAAATTGAATATTTTACGTGGCGAAAATGAATGTTATACGAACAGCCTATAAAATGAATAGAGTCATCACATAAGGTTTACGTGAATTGACCAAACGTCAAACAATCTACGTGAATTTTCAGTGTGAAAAACTCGATTTTGAAAATGGCGAACAGTGGCCCTCAAAGTGTGAGTAATGTAAATATTTGCGAGAAATGTTATTTAATTGCAATTTTTTACTACATCGATCGGTTCATTCCAGTATGAAAGTTTCCATGTGTTTGACTGGACCGAGTGCCTGCGTGGGTCCAGAAGTGTGCCCGCTCCTGCCGAATGCTTCAAACAGACCGTTGGTCCACCGAACAACGCGTTCAAAATCGGTATGAAACTAGAGACACTGGACCCATGTAATGGGACCTCAACCTGCATCGGTAGTGTTGTGGGAGTTCTCGGATCTCGACTTCGGCTGGATGGAAGTGACAACATAACGATTTCTGGAGGCTTGTCGATTAGAGATCCCACGACGTTATTAGTTGCTTTTTATTTCTATTTAAAATTCTATGCTGATTTTCTAGAATAAATGTTTGATTTTCCATGGCATTTTTCATTTTGTAGATTTATATAAAATTCTGAAATCTCCCTTTTGACTTCAACCAATATATAAAATATGAACTGATAAATAAATGTGATATGAGCAGTACATTACATTTTACCTATGAAACACGTAACTTTCACTGGAATATGCATTAAACAGCTTTTAAATGCCAGTCTATTAAAACCTACGTGAAAAGTAGGGTGGAAAATATTCACATAACTTTTCACGTAACTATCATTATTATTTTGAGTGTGTAAACCAAATGGATCTAACTGATTGTTCGTTATTTTTTGTTTGTTTGTTTTCCTTTGGTTAAAACTCTGGATTTTCGGATTTCAAAAAACAACACAAATTTACAAAAACGAATGAAGAAAATTCCAACCTGTTTAGGCTATGGTTTTATTGCACGAAAACCAGGTTTTTTTTTTATTTGCTGTGTCACTAACGTGACAGGCTAAGGCCAGTGATTGCCCATCTTGCCCGAAAACCAGGGTTAAATGTTCCGGCTGACCGGAATTATGAGCGCATTCCAAAAACACTGCACAATCCGTCGAGCTCACCAGAAATTACCCCCGAACGATTTGTGTAGGCAGCAAGTGGACGAGTGATACAAAATTATTTTCTGCCTATAAGTAAACAAAAAGCATTTAGTGGTTCTAATGTTTTAAAAACTTTAGCACCTGTACCACAGACTAACAGACAGGACACTCAAATTAGATTCTTCAATCATTTTAACGGTCATTTCGAATATTCCTTTATTTGGGACAGTACTCACATGTGTCATGATGGCGCCACGTTACCCTATCAAAAACATCCTGTCTGTCATCTATACTGTGTTTGTTTTTTTCATTTACCATCAGAGTTGCCATTCATGCAGAATTACCTGTAATGTATTGATTTGTATACGTCCATGCGAATATCATGCAGGATACAGATTTAATACATATTGCCAAAACTATATACAGAATTATGCCTACTTCTCATCCTCCAAGGCAATACAAACACAGACTAACAGACAGGACACTCAAATTAGATTCTTCAATCATTTTAACGGTCATTTCGAATATTCCTTTATTTGGGACAGTACTCACATGTGTCATGATGGCGCCACGTTACCCTATCAAAAACATCCTGTCTGTCATCTAGACTGTGTTTATTTTTTTCATTTTCCAACAGAGTTGCCATTCATACAGAATTACCTGTAATGTATTGATTTGTATACGTCCATGCGAATTTCATGCAGGATACAGATTTAATACATATTGCCTAAACTATATACATATTGTGCCTACTTATCATCCTCCCACGCAATACAAAATCGAACTCGTTTTGTTACAATATTTACTTGCTTCTGGTCTGCCGCCACTTAATTTCGGGTGAAAACTACCAACACAATAAAAAATAGTCTAGATGAACAACTTTGAGTCGAATAAATGGTTACCTTCCAACATCGCGAAAAAGTTAAATATATTATCAATGTAATTCAATAATTTATTGTGACGATTCATTTTCAAATATTTTGATAAAATCAGGCATCCCTGCGAGCAGCTGATCGGTGTTGACAAACGAGGGGAAACCAACTAGTAAAAAAAGTTTTACATAACACAAGGGGTGTACAAATAGTAAATAGTTCGCGCAGTACAATATAGGTGGAACTAGTGCATCACGAAAAATAATTTTTATAAGAATTTACTCATACTGTCATGTCTGTTAGTCTGTGATACAAAATCGAACCCGTTTTGTTACAATATTTACTTGCTTCTGGTCTGCCGCCACTTAATTTCGGGTGAAAACTACCAACACAATAAAAAATAGTCTAGATGAACAACGTTGAGTCAAATAAATGGTTACCTTCCAACATCGCGAAAAGGTTAAATATATTATCAACGTAATCCAATAATTTATTGTGACGATTCATTTTCAAATATTTTGATGAAATCAGGCATCCCTGCAAGCAGCTGATCGGTGTTGACAAACGAGGGGAAACCAACTAGTAAAAAAACATTTATATAACACAAGGGGCGTACAGATAGTAAATATTTCGCGCAGTACAATATAGGTGGAACTAGTGCATCACGAAAAATAATTTTTATTAGAATTTACTCATACTGTCATGTCTGTTAGTCTGTGCCTGTACCTCAATCCATTCATGATTTTTTTTCGGGTTAATAAAAAGACACTTACTGAAAATTTTAATAACTGTTTGACAGTTAGTTTCACAACAATCAGTTTTCCCAAAAGTTCGGGTTTTGGTAGATAAAAAGTATGGTTTTTACCGTACTCGGCGACTATACAGATTTACCGTATGAATTGTATATCTATTTACAAAATTCTGTGATGAAAATTTACTTAAAACTGATCATCCGGTAAAAATTTGCGTAATGATTGTAAAATAAAACTCATGTACCGAAATATCGGTCATTTCTATAGATTGCTGAAATTTCTCGTCAAAACTATTACCGAACAAAGGAATTAAATCTTAGTGTGTGGGTTGAATATGGACTAGAACGCTAACTTTGAAAAGTAAATATGAATACTTCCAAAAGTTATTAAACATTGGAAACATTATCAAATGAGCTTATGATACTCCCAACAAATCGTAGAAATATCTCAAATATCATTAAAATACAAATAGGTAATCCATTTTTTTTAATGAAGAAACGGAACAAATAGTTATTTTTTTAAATTTTCGATTAGACGGATTTTAACCTCACCACTTCGGGACAGAGAAACTTTCTGACCCTGTGTGCGGAGTTGGGAATCAAATCCAGGTAGGCTGAATGAAAGGAATCGACAAATGAAGTTGTTTATTGCAGCTTACAATACAATATATATTTAAATAATTATATTATCAATAACAATACGCTAAAAACCGAAGCGAAGGTATATTTTGTACGAAATGCACCAACTATGTCTACTTATACTGTGCTTTCATCTCCGATAGTACTTGTACCGGTACTATTTAAAAGAAATTGAATCGTATATATAAATACCACCCTCAAAATATAGGCATATCTCTTATAATTTTGTTACTATTGTATTATCCCAGCGTATGATATATCATACATAGGATAATTTCGTTTGAAAAAGATTTTTAATAGTGATTTGGCATTTCCCACATCTTTAACACAAAATATGATGGTATTTATGATATCTGTTCACTTGGGTCAAATTTGGGATTCCCTGGGTTATAATGGGGTAACTTCCTACTATTAACCATAGTCACAGACTAACAGACAGGACACTCAAATTAGATTCTTCAATCATTTTAACGGTCATTTCGAATATTCCTTTATTTGGGACAGTACTCACATGTGTCATGATGGCGCCACGTTACCCTATCAAAAACATCCTGTCTGTCATCTAGACTGTGTTTATTTTTTTCATTTACCAACAGAGTTGCCATTCATACAGAATTACCTGTAATGTATTGATTTGTATACGTCCATGCGAATTTCATGCAGGATACAGATTTAATACATATTGCCAAAACTATATACATAATTGTGCCTATTTCTCATCCTCCAACGCAAGACAAAATCGAACCCGTTTTGTTACAATATTTACTTGCTTCTGGTCTGCCGCCACTTAATTTCTGGTGAAAACTACCAACACAATAAAAAAATAGTCTAGATGAACAACGTTGAGTCAAATAAATGGTTACCTTCCAACAAAAAAAAGTTAAATATTTTATCAACGTAATCCAATAATTTATTGTGACGATTCGTTTTCAAATATTTTGATGAAATCAGGCATCCCTGCAAGCAGCTGATCGGTGTTGACAAACGAGGGGAAACCAACTAGTAAAATAACTTTTACATAACACAAGGGGTGTACAGATAGTAAATAGTTCGCGCAGTACAATATAGGTGGAGCTAGTGCATCACGAAAAATTATTTTTTATAAGAATTTACTCATACTGTCATGTCTGTTAGTCTGTGCCATAGTTTACCAGGAATTCCTTTCATAACTGAATGTTAACCTGTGGTGTATATCGGCCGTTTATGGAAAAAATATACTCAAATTTGAGTAATCGGGAATAAATGTACATGTTTATTATTTCATATGCTATAAAAGTGAATCAACAAAGTGAAAGTACATTTTTTACTTTCTATAGGTTAAATGTTTTCCTTGTTCCGTATATTTCTTGAAATGCTGTCAACTTTGAATAAATATAAAAACCCATTCGTCTAATTTTCAAAGGCAAGCGATCGAAATACTATTCAAAATCTTACTTAAACTCTTTATTTTTCGCAGGTTTGAATTTTCCATAATTCTTGAAAAATGAATGACGGAACCCTTTATAAATACTTACCGATACTATTATGTATACTTTCACTTCCGCTGTCTATGTTCCTGTGGATCGGAAATGTTGCTTATTCTAAAATGGCTAGAGATAATGAAGGTAATTGAAGGAAGCTCATCAGTCTAGAAAAACAAGTGAAACTCGATAGTCCCACGATAAAAGGGCCTAACTGCAAATGAGAGCCTCGCTTTGTTTAATTTCTCTTTTGATTATTACGGAGCTATTACTGCAACTTTTTGAAAATTCCTAATATACACCACTATTCTGAATTTCGAATCGGATTATTTCGAACGAATGTAAAAAATTTGCATTCTCTAATTCGATCGAGTGATTCTTTTGTATGGAAAACTCTAACTCGATCGAGATGCAGAATGCAAAATTTTACATTCGATAGAAACAATTCGATTCGATCGAAATACATAATAGAGGTGATAGATCGAAAGCTTGTAGTTTTATCTTGAAAGATTTGCGAAGAGTATGGCGTCAAATATAAATTCAAATCGGTAAAAAGGAAAAGTAAACAAGAAGATACCTTTTTTTAATGCTGTGTTACTAACGTCACGGGCTAAGGCCAGTGATGGCTCATCTCGTCCGTTTATTGTTAGATTATTTTCGATTCAGAACGAGAAAAATCTTCCTTCCTCGAACAACAAATACACCAAATGTCGTCGTACTAGTGCAAAACAACATGCACACACGCTGAGAGCTTCACCGGAGGTGAATCTTTCATTTGCAGTTAGACTCTTTTGTCGTGGGACTATCAAACTCATAAAATAAAATTATTGTTCTTTCAGAAAGTGTTATTCCGCCCACACGATGGTTGTTTTCCATCTTAACTCCAATTTTATTGATGGTGTATGGATTAAAACGAAAAGGAGTCAACAAATCAGGTGCTGGTTTAGGTCTATTCTGCTCCATAATTTTGTCGATTTCGTCCCACGCGTACTTTGCCTGCTTGGCAACGTTTTTCTTCACGTCAAGCCGCGCAACGAAATTCAGAAGCCATTTGAAACGTAAATTGGAAGAAGAATTTCGGGATGGAGAGGGCCAACGTAATTGGGCCCAAGTTATCTGTAATGCCGGTATGCCCACACAGTTAGCTTTATTGTATCTGTTGGATTGTGGCTATGGCGAGCGACCAATCGACTTCATGCAACTCTACAGGTCCAGTTGGCTTAGTATAGGAATAATGGGTTCGTTTGCATGTTGCAACGGAGATACCTGGGCCAGCGAACTAGGGACCGTACTCGGTCGAAGTGATCCATTTTTAATAACCACCAGAAAGCGAGTTCCACGAGGTACCAATGGTGCAGTTTCTCCGATGGGACTGCTAGTCAGCTTCTTAGGCGGAGCAGTGGTTGGAATTGCATATTATTTAACAATCCGATATACTGTTGATTCGAAAATCTATTCACACAGTCCGAACCAATGGCCAATTATAGTTTTCGGTGGCATTGCTGGTTTGCTAGGTTCAATTGTTGATTCGATATTGGGGGCTACGGTGCAGTACTCTGGAATAAATACCAGTGGAAAGATCGTGGAGCGCCCTGGAAAGAACGTGCGCCACATTTCCGGAGTGAGAATTCTGGACAACCACAGCGTTAATCTGATTAGCAGCATTATTACCGGACTTATTATGCCAAGCATAGCGATGCAATTTTGGGATTTGCTATAGAATACTGCAGAGTATCTCTTATGGGCAATTATAGTTATTCAATAGTTTATAGAATTAGGTCTCAGAATCTTTTTACAATAGCTATAAAAGTATTTTTAAGACAAATAAATGTTTTTAAACCTTTGGAAACAAATTAGATTGAAAGTTTTTGAAAGAACTTTCCTTCGTATTGTTGAGCTCATTTTTTCCATATAATTTGATTTATTTGAAGTTTCAGTAATTAGTTAGGCGATAGCTGGAAACACTATAGACATGACGATCGAATTTACATTCGAAATAATTGGTTTTCTTTTAATGAAATAAAACTCGTATCTTATTATTAATTTTTTTCAAATAACTTCTACTTAGTAACACACTACGTACGCATTGACGAGAGGAAATCGAGAATTTTCAACACAGTTCCATATTTCCACTATTTCATAATAGTAATCCATATTACTGACTGTCCAAACAAATACTGTAACTTCAGCGAGAACCTGTACATCTTCAATTCGTCTCTCTATTGCAAAATCTGATTAAAATATTCCCTTCACTGTAGTATTATTAGAAAAAAATCGTTAGTTCAGCAAACGATAAAATCACTTAATGCAACAAAAGAAATTTAAGAATACTCCGCTTAACTTCTGGGAATTCTACTTTTTATGACACCAGGACACTAACTCTAACAGCACTTTACCGCGTATAGATTATATTGTAGTAGATATTCTCGCCAATTTGAGACATGTACTATTTGTAATGCTGGAGTAAACAGACTTGAAATTTCGACTTATTTAGCTGGGTCCATTTTTTCATTTTTCATCGCTTTTTATCAATACAACTTAAACAAGTTATTGCACTTACAACTAGTACAAACACTTCAAGAGACTGTTGCTATTATTTTTGAGTTCGCTCGTGACATAACCAGAAAGCTTAAAAAATATATGAAATCATCATTAAAGAACTCTGTATTCCTTGCTGTCATCCTGTTGGAAAAGCTTGATTTATCATCTATACTTAAACAACATATGCAGGCTATAAATCAACGGATTTACACTACTGTACAGATTTATAGAAACAAAATACTGCATTAGCATAGTTTTTTTTTGTTACATTTACAGCATTTTCGTTACCAACTTAAAACTAGATACGCACTCTATTCGGATAAGTTAAAATTCATTCTACAATTTATCTTATCAGCACAATCAAGTTGCACTTTCTAGACGCAAGACAGAAAACAAAACCAAAAGTCCTATGTACAACGGGATCCTTCACCTCTTGTAGTTACTTAATTTAAGTTTTTTCCCGTTTCTTAAAGTTTCTCTTCGATCCGCACCGTTGAATGATATCAGAAACGTGGGTTTTATGGTCAAAGATCTTCATGATTTGTGTTCGAGCTTCATTGATACCATCGATGGTGATTTTGCTGCGTTGCATGTTACCCTAGATGACAAAATTACCGTTAACATGTTTTTAGTGTTCCGTAAAATGCATTATAGAATTATTACCTTTAGCAGCTCATTAGTGCGTTCGATTTCAGCTGATGGTTTCGGGATGGCCTCCATATGTTTCAGCATCTGTTCCAATTCGTCGTAAGCTTGAGATTCCAATTCACACTAGAGGAAAAGAAAAATATTCGCAGATGTTTGCGCATTAGACCTGGAAGACTGCACTCGGAAGGAATCGTCTCTGTACATAGAACTTCGCTTCCGATGAAGTTATTAAAAAAATCTCTATTGGTGTGATAATGCCACTCTGTTACCGCTCAAATAGTCTCATTTGAACAATGTTTTCACTGAGATAACCGTAACATGTAACAGTCCGTTGCAAGTAAAAATTAAAGATTGAGGAATCGCTTGTGTTTTTCAATACAATGAAATAACGATATGCTTTTTGATGGGAATTTTTTATTAAACTTATTTCGTATCATCCATACAATAGAAGAATTTGGCGCTCTGCACGTCGAGCAAATCTGTCAATAAATTTATTAATGGAACCGCTTCGACCTTGCAACTGAGACATCAATTTGTGTTCAACTGCCATAATCATAAGCCACTGAAGCCTCTTCTGGAGTTGTGCATGTAAGTTCTCACAGAGCCAAACGTGACAGAGACAACAAAAATCTCGGAGCTGAGCTGAGTAATTTCTTCTCTCCTTGAATCTGTGCAATAACTCATGTGCACCGAAAAGATACTAACACAGCGACAAGAGATACTTGAAATTTTAAGTTGGATGTATATGAGATGTGAGATCCGCGTAATTACGAGTGAAAAACCGCGTAAGTTCGGAAATCAGAGTAAAAACTCGTTAATTCGGAAATCCGCGTAAATTTGTTAATCCGCGTAAAAAAAAACTACATAATTTCGAAAATCCGTTTTTTGAGTGAAAAACCGCGTAATTTCGTAAATTCGCGTATTGAAATATTTCGATCGAATATAAAATTCCCTTATTAGATTTCATTTGAGTTTTCCTTGAAAAAAATCACTCGAGCGAAATACAAACGAAATTTCACATTAGATCAAAATAGCGTTAATTAAAGAATTATTATGACAAATTAATATGATTTTTTTTGTAAGTAGTCACAGTGACAGCAGTCCCATGTTTCAGTTCTACACTGGACCCTTGATAAGATTTGCTTCTATGAGCTTCTATTTTACATCAACACACATATATTACTAGGCTATGGTGACCGGAAATAGTGGTCATATATTCCAAAGTGGATCTCATTCACTTTTCTAAGCGATGGTTTGACCGATTTTCAAAAACTTAGATTCAAATGAAAAGCGTGTTGAATATTGTACTCCGTCACTTAAACCGGCAAAACAAAGCTCCACAACTCGATGGACTCAAAACTCCACAAATCGATAGCCATTATTAGTAGGCAGCTAAACAAACCGATTCTGGTTATAATGATTCCCGGTTTTCGATTAACGACGGGAGAAAATAATCATATGCTCAAAAGTGGATCTTACTAACTTTTCTCAGAGTTTGCAGAACCGATATTTCCAATCTTAGGGTCAAATGAAAGGTTAGGTCTTATGGTCCTACCAAAAATACGACATATTTTCGGATTCAACAAAAATTTAAACCGTCGTTTAGAGTGCGATGGCAGAATCGCATAAAAACTTCAAAATTTGAATAAAAACTAGTAGAGTTTGCACGTCATGCTAGTTGGTGGCCGTACGAACCGACTTAGATTATACCGGTTCTCGGGTTCCAGTGCTGGAAGTACATATAATAGTGAACCACCTTCGTTTTCTTATAGGGCAAAACACTTTGCAAGCGTATAAGTAATGTCAACAATGTGTGCGTAAAAACAAATTCCTGTGCTTCTTTCCCTAATTTTAATCAATAAATCGTCTATATGGTTGAAAAATAAACAAATCAGTTCATTCAGCTCAGAACTGCAATTTAAGCAAAATGGAAATCTTAGTCTAAAACACTTCCGTTTTCTTGAAAGCTGCTCGAGAAAAATTATTTCAGTTTCAGTTTACTTCTACTAACAGCAACGCACACATTCCTATATGCATTTTCTCTTGCAGAAATTACTGCGAACTGAAGATTACAGTCGATCCTACCGTTGAATATATCTGCTATTATCAAAGCGCGTGATAATTCTCGTCGCACTTGTAATGTGTCCAGACCGATTAATAACACGCGACTTTCATATCTAGGTAGTTGATGAGGATCGGTCCACGGCAATCGGCGAAGAGCGAAGCGAACAAATCTGCGCTGTATTCCCTTAATTCTATGAGCACCGTTCAGGTAGCATGGGTTCCAAATAGAGATGGTCGGGTATAGAAATTCTTATACCCGAACCCGACCCGTACCCGAGTGATCAGCAAAAAAAATTACCCGTACCCGACCCGTACCCGATTAAAAATTTAAAAAATTACCCGTACCCGACCCGTACCCGATCAATAATAAAAAAAAATTACCCGTACCCGACCCGTACCCGATAAAAAATAAAAAATTTTACCCGTACCCGATTAAAAATTACCTGTACCCGTACCCGACCCGAATGAGTAGTAAAAAGTTTACTAAAATTCAGGATGGAAAAAATAAAATGTTTTAGATAGCGAGCTAGATAAAGCGTATCAGGCTCTAGTTTGTCAGTAAAATACATTAAAATGCTTGTTTACATTTAAACATGTAAACAAAGACAAATAATAAAGACATGTATGTGCTTACAAATCTATATATATATATATATATATATATATATATATATATATATATATATATATATATATATATATATATATATATATATATATATATATATATATATATATATATATATATATATATATATATATATATATATATATATATATATGGATGTAAGTTTGTATGTTTGTAACGCGATAACTTCGGAACTACTGAACGGATTGCCACCAAACTTGGCACAGGTACTTCTTGTATTTCAGAGATGGTTTAGGGAGTATATTTATATGGGAGGGAGCGTAGCACGTGTCATTACCAAGGGGGGGTCATGAAAAAATTCATATAACTTCACAAGAGTCGATACGTTTTGTAGACCGTAGAAACATTTTGCATACCTTAGATATGACTATATGGGGGGTGGATGTAGCAAGTGTCTTTAAATAGGGGGGTGTAGTGTTTAAAACGGCATAATTCCGAAACTACTGAACGGATTGCCACCAAACGTGGCACATATACTTCTTGCTCTTTTGAGATGGTCATAAGGATATTTTAATGGGGGAGGGAGCGTATTAAGTGTTCTTAACAGGGGAAGGTTATGAAAAAAATTGACTAATTTGACGAGAATAGATACTTTTTTAAGACCATAGAAACATTTTGCATGTATTAGATATGATTATATGGGGGGTGGATGTAGTAAGTGCCTTTAAAAAGGGGGGTGTAATGTTTGTAATGACATAACTCTGGAATTACTGAACGGATTGCTATCAAACTTGGCACATGTACTTCTTGCTCTTCAGAGATGGTCATAAGCGTATTTTTATGGGGAGATGGAGCGTAGCAAGTATCATAACAAAGGAGGGGTCATGAAAAAATTCATGTAACTTGATGAAAACCGATATTTTTTGAAGATCTTAGAAACATTTTGAATACCGTAGATATAATTTAATGAGGGATGGATGCAGCAAGTGCCTTTAAAAGAAGGGTGTAATGTTTGTAATGGCATAACTTCAAAACTATTTAACGGATTGCTATCAAACCTGGTACATGTACTTCTTGCTCTTCAGAGATGGTCATAAAAATATATAATAGCGTGGGAAGTGTCCTTAACAAAGGTGGTCATTAAAATATTATCTAATTTGACAAAAATCGGTACTTTTTGAAGACACTTTTGCACAACTTAGATAAGATTATAAGGATATTCTGTGGAGAGAGGCTGTAGTAAGTGCCTCTAAAAAAGGAGTGTAATGTTTGTAACGGCATAATTCCGGAACTATTGCACGAATTGCTATAAAATTTGGTGCAGTTATTTCTTGCTCTTCAGAAATAGTCATAAAGGTATTATTATAGGGGAGGAAGCGTAGCAATTATCATTAACAGGAGGAGGCATGAAAAAAAATTCAAAAATTTGACAAGAATCGATAATTTTTGAAGATCATGCAAACATTTTCAATACCTTAGATATGATAGATATGGGGAGTGGATGTAGCAAGTGCATTTAAAAAGGGGGATGTAACGGCATAGCTCCGACACTACTGAACGGATTGCTATCACACTTGGCATAGGTGCTTTTTGCTCTTCAGAGATAGTTGTAAGCGTATTTTTAAGGGGGAGAGCGTAGCAACTATCCTTAACAGGGGTCATGAAAAAATTTATTTAATTTGACGAGAATCGATACTTTTTGAAGACCATAGATACTTTTTGCGCAACTTAGAGAATCGACATTTAGACTAGAAGGAGGGTTTTTGAAAATAAATTTTATTCTCCCATTTTTTATAAAACAAGAGAGTGGCAAGAATTTCAAGGTCGTATTTTTTTTTAAATAATTTTAAAAGTTCTGGTTCCATTTTGCGGGGAATTCAAAGAACTGAGGGAAAATAGTCTTTGTCTGCTTATGAACGTGAGTGTATTCAAGTCTCAGCATAACTACAAAACAACTAAACGAATCGCCATCAAGTTTGGCACATGTACCAAAGGTGGGAATCGATATTTTTTGAAAAGCATAGATACTTACTACACTACTCAGGGTAATCATGAAGGAGATCTGTAGTACGTTCACTGACAAATTTCTAGCAACTAAATGAGGTTTGTCGAGAAATGAAATTTATGATTATTGAGAGATCTGAGATGGGGCACTGATCATTCGCAATTTGAACATGAACGGAGTATTGTTCGATCGGGTTTCCGTCTAAGTTATGTTTCACTACAAGAGTATTTCACTAAGCAGGACAACTTCGAGAAGTTTTTTCGGTCTTCCCTTCACGAAACATTTCCGAGCAACGCCGGGTAATTCAGCTAGTATTAAATAAAAATCTGGTCCGTTCCCGGTCTTCTGAAATGACCGCACTCACCGCTTGGTGGAGCGCGAGATTAATTGCATTGTTATCATTTCGACCAAAGTGTGCCATGAAATCTCAATATATACCATTGAGCTAACGTATCGAAAGGGTTCTCACGGTTTGACATTGGCATTATGAATGCGATGATGGGAACTCAGCAGTGCAACCAATTTATCACCATTGGTGCCAGTTTCACGGAGGACCGTAGATGTGCGCCAAAAAAAGATCGTGACTGTCATGTCTGGAAATTCGTTTGTGATAAAAATACACTGTGAAGCATGAATAGATTTCAAATGTCTTTGGTACTTTATACTCATTTACAAATGTCAACAAAAGGGAGTAATATCTACTCAAATTTTTCGAGAAGCATATTTATCCAAAATGTCGTAATACCCATTCTATTCAATTTTTGGTAGGTATGGTTTTTACGAAACAGTGCGACTTTTGATCCAATTCTTTAGAACCACAAGTAAGCGTGCTCATTATCTTGACACACAAATAAAAATTCACATTAGAATCACTTGAAAAATCACGAACATCCCCTAAAATTGATAGAGTATCATCGGTTCGTTTACGTGAATTGACCAAACATCGAATAATTCACGTGTATTCCCGGTGTGAAAAATTCAATTTTGAAAATGGTGAACTGTGAGTCCTTCAAGTGTAAGTAGTTTGAACATTTGTAGGTACTTTGTAGGTACACGTGAAAATTAAGGAGATATTCACAAAAGAGAAAGTAAACAAAGAGAAACTCTCATTGGTTTATGTGCCCTTATGAAATGTTGACATCGAACTGGCAATATAGCTCAACTTGCTGTGCCATCAATCGGTGTCATTTCAAGTGAGGTGACACCACCCAGAAGTGAAGAATAAGAAGAACTTCTATGCAGATTTTCTGAAATAAATGTTCATGTTTTTATGGTTAGAATCCTAATGATTTATATGTAAATTTTGAAAATCTCCAACCAATATTTAAAATAACAGTTTTCTGGTATCTGAATGTGATATGAGTACTACACTACATTTTATATATTAATCAAATAATTTTTACTGGGTTGTGAATTAAACAACTTTAAAATGGGAGTCCATTAAAACCTACGTGGAAAGTAGGGTCTGACAGCAACATCTTAGAGCTAAGGCAGTGTGTCTTATTAAATATGTTATAAAAAAGTAGGGTGGAAAATATTCACATAACTTTTCACGTAACTATGATTGATCGTTTTTTTTAAATGAAGAAAAGAAATGTTTTTTTCTGGAAAAAGATGCCAGTTTTCAGGTCTGGTTCTAGGCGCGAATGTCAAAACCCCTTGAATCAAATTGTTTATTTTTCGGAACAACTGTTTTGCAATAAAAAATTCTCGTCAACGTGTAAACATATTTATGTGAAGTACAAATGCTCGGGTAATCGATCAGAAAAAAAATTTACCCGTACCCGACCCGTACCCGAGTGAGTAGTAAATTTTTTTACCCGACCCGACCCGTACCCGAGTAAGCAGTGAATTTTTTTTACCCGTACCCGACCCGTACCCGATCGAAAATAAAAATTTTTACCCGTACCCGACCAAAAACCCGTCGGGTACGGGTACGGGTCGGGTTTCGGGTAAAATACCCGATACCCGACCATCTCTAGTTCCAAACTGCCGAGCAATATTCGAGAGTTGAACGAACAAGCGAGCAGTAAAGCGATTTTGAACAGTGTATGTCTGTAAAGTGCTTAGTGATTCTCATTAAGAATCCTAAGCTACGGGAAGCTTTAGCTACAATGTAACTGATGTGATGCTTGAATGTAAGTTGTTCATCGAGATAAACGCCAAGATCCTTAACGCTAGTCGAACTTCCATCCATCCAGAAAGTATTTGACATGCAATGGCATTTTTCTCCTCGTGAACGTAATGGCCGAGCACTTGTCTGGATTTACAATCACGGTCCATGTCGCCTAAATAGAGTTTCAAAACATTTGTTAACGATTCGATACAGTTCGTTCCAGAGATAATAAATAAACAAATGAGAAAAGCTTGTTTGTAAACAGTACCGCTGAACTGTCAAAAATGAATGTTTGTTCATTTGTGACGTCACGATAAAAAATCTAATTCTAATAGATTCTAACTAGGGTTGATGTACCAATAGTCATCTACTAGTATAGTCAATCATTCCACTGTATTCTATGGTACACAAACCACCAATAAACAGCAAAGATGAACTTGATTCACCGTTCATCTGCTGTCATCGTGTGAAACCCAATTGGGATACGTTCACTCCATTTAATTTCCACTTCACACTGGTAATAAGGGCCGGTAGTATGAAAATGAAACATAAGACAGAGCTCAGTTAAGCCCTACCGACCTCTCCAACCCCGGATGTTGGAGCGTAATGCAATCAACATCTTATTCAAGTCGTTCCATATCATATTCATTTAATTCAATAATCAAGCTAAAAGCTAAAAAGTAACATTTGTTTATCAAATTGAAAAATAAAATTTATTGTATCTGATGATGTTTGCAATACCGGCAAGCCCAGCAACCACGGAGAGTATTATGACAAATGATTGTGATTTGCATTCAAATGATAAATTTATTAGATTTTGCACGGTGACGACACAAATCAACTGTCGATGAATCAAATTCATCTTCGACAGCTGCCGTGTGTTTGTTTTGTTTTGCGACTGCAAATAAAAAATTGAAAAATTAAAAGTGTCTCTTAAAAACGATGTCCACAGTGAAAAGAACTAAAAATATTGCCCTGTATGCGTTTTTAGCATCAATGAGCGATATTTGTATAAATCTGTTTAGTGTGAGGCGACTGGCAATATTTAAATTAAAAACAATGAACCTCTGATGAACTTTTAAACTGTAAACAAATGCACGGTGACTGTCAAAAAAAAGTTCATTCTTTTCATTTTTGTTAGATTATGTTATGTTCGTGCCTAATTGTTTGAATAAAAAATATAGAAAGCATAGCAGCTATAGTAACATGCTTGATATCTCTGGCGTACCTTCGATTACATGCGCGATTCCAAGTTTTTACGCAACAAATTGTACAATAGGAATACAATTCAAAGCATAAGCTTGAAATCACATAACGAATACTTGTTACTTTCAAACGTCACTAGTCTAATCCAATCCACAATAGAACACTAATGCATTACGATTTCCAATTGATCACCGAGTCAAATAATATCGGTGGTCTTTCGTCGATTGATACACCCTAATCTAAGTTCACAAACAACCACAAACGATTGACCTCGATCATACACGACACCCATGCCAAATGCTTGTATTACAAACGGTTGCAATGATTATTACTGTGTGAAATTTACCAATTTATTCGCAAGTTGATGATTATCGCAGAAAAACGATTCGATGATTTGACTTGATGATTCTCATACTAGGTTGCAATATTTCAAAACCCTCGTGTGGAGCATTCACATACATTTTCATAGACACAACTTATACAAAGGTTATATGCACATAGAATAAGCGGCAATAGTAAATTGATTCTATCACAATTATCCACTGCCCATACAGAATCGGATTGCGGATCGAGATTCTCAGACAGGTCATCGCGAGAAACTCGCTGGTGTATATTCTATGTTAAATGAACCATGCCGGTTCTTTGTTGCTGCGATGATATCTGTCTGTTTTTAAGGCACTGATTGAATCGAGTAAAGAGTTAGTGAGCGTTCTTTGATACGATAAAAGCCATCCTTGGATGCTTTTGTATGGAAAACTCGAACTCGATCGAGTTACAGAATGCAAAATTTCGTATTCCATCGAAACAATCCGTTTGGAACGAAATACAGAGTCGGGGTGATTGTTTCATTCGGCATAATTTCAATTGTGAATATTTCCTTCAGATATTTGATTAGTTCTAATTGCGTGACTTTTCTTGCGGACTCATCGCATCTAATTTCCGTAAACAAATGAAACAGTATGTCCTTTTATTTTATGCCAAATGACATTATGCCAAATAAACTTCCGCCAAATAACGTTCCCTAGAAAATAGCACTTTGCTCATGTTTAAATTGAAGCAACCTACCAAGTCCTCAATCTGAGCACTGAGATGATATATTTTCCAACCATTAACCTTCTGGAGGACGTGCGACTGGTTAGCAATATCGACAATGGTTGGACGTCGTTCCTCGCGTTGTTTGACATCCGTGTATCGCTGGAAATGGTTATTGGCGGCTTTCCAACTTTGCTTGTAAGTCTACAAAATCGAATGATAAACAATCTTTAGTGCGTGAAGATCAGATGATACAGAAAACTATGTGTTACCTCCAGCAAACCAACATTTCGGGCTTTTTTCACTGCTGAACCATCTTTCCCTGTCGTCAGCCCTTCCTTCCTGCTGCTAGCTACTCCATCTACTTTAGAACCACTTCCCGTACCGATATTATTAACGGTGCTGTTATTTTTGGTAGCTCCAGCTTTATGTTTCGTTGAGTGCTGTTGAGCTTGTGGAAGTTGCTGGGGTAACAACGTTTGAATCGATGCTCCCTCGCTTGATACAGCAGACGGACCAGAAGTGTCCATACGGAAACTACTTTCTAGGTCATTACTCGCGTAAAACTGCAAACTATTGGCAACGGATTTTAGTCCTTCGGCTACGTTCTGCTTACGTGGTTTCTTCCTAGGCGATTGTTCATAGTTTCCATTGCCGCTACCCGTTGTCACCATATTCTGATGTTGGATTGTAGAATGATGGAAGGATGGGGCGATTGCTTGCTGTTTTGTAGCTTCCAAACTAGCCTGGTTCACATTCGATTTCTGTTCATGATGGAATAATTCTCCGCGAACCGATTTGAATGGTAAATCATTATTCGCATTTCGGTTAGCAAAGGCCATAGCCTTTATTTCCTCTTGCTCCTGTTGATCTGCGCCTGGACTTGAGGTTGCACTAACCGTGGTTGAACCATCGGTTGACGCAGGTCGTGACGGTGGTGACATTTCTCGTTCTCTTTCGCGTAGTTGTTCGATTCCACGGGCTCGTTCTTTACCCGCTGCGATCAGAGTTTGCGTTAGATCTTTACTCGCTTTGTTCGGTGAACCTTCCATTCCCCGCTTCCGTAAAATACTTGATTGAGGCGATTCCAGTTTGCCAGTGGCATTAACCGGTATCAACACATGAGCCGGTTGTGATGACTGACTGGAAGAAGATGTGGATGTTCCAGTTACAATAATTTGCTGGTTTTGACCACCGTCCACCAGCAACTGTGGATGAAAGCAAACGGGAACGGTTTGAATCTGTGTGCTTCCCGATTGTTGCGATTGAGACTGTGACTGTTGTGCGGTCAACTGTTGCGATTGAGATTGCATGGGTTGTCCAACTGGCACACTAGAAGACGACACGATTCCATGCATTGGACCGGAAATATTGCGTCCGGTAGTTTGTACAATAGCAAACGGCCCGGCCGTCGGTGCATATGGCAATGGGGAAACCGTCGTCGTGATTACATTGGAAGAATTGACATGGCCACTCGAAACACCGGTGACGATTGTTCCAGCGGTGTTACTGGAATTACTACCACTACTACTCAGTGAACTTGAGGAGATAGAAAAAACTGGCCCACTGATGGCACTGGTGGTTGTTATCGTGGCCGATGTTAGAGCCGAAACGCTTTGAGCCAATCCAGGTGCTGAGGTTGTAACGGGTTGCGAAGACGAAGCTGGTGACGCTGTTACACGTTCGTAATAGAATGTCGAAGTAGGTAAGTAGGTAGCACCAGAATTGCCAATTGATCCCGATACACTGCCAGAAACTACATTCAAGGTATTGGATTTTCCTGCGTTGGCAATGGTGGTAACAATAGTACCGGGTTGTTGTGGTCGTGTTTGAATATATAATGAGGCTCCAGTTCCGGATACCGAATATGGAGCCGAGCTGCTACTAACCGCTTCAATTGTACTCAGGTTACTCAACTGCTGGGGTGTTACTTTGGCAATCGGCAAAATGGATGGCATAGTGGATGTCGATATTCCGGAACCAGCTCCACCCGCGCCGCTGGTAGTTGTGCGTAAAATCCCGGTGATAGTGCTACCACCAGATACGATGCTGATTGGATTCTGTCCTCCAGACAAGGTCGCGACCGACACAGGTATGCTGGCATTTCTTCCTCCGGTTAAAGCAAGTGGAATTGGAATAACGGTGGTGGAGCCGCCTCCTCCTGAGTTGGCTACGGAAATGGCTTGCTGTGTGCCAATGACTTGCCCCTGACTGACGGTTACTATTTGTGCTCCCTGACCGGATAATCCTGATCCAATCGATCCTGGATTGAGATTTACAATCTGCGTAATTGGTCCTTGTGATTGAGACTGACCGCCGGTGCCAGACGGATTAGGTATCACGTTCCCAGTGATAATGGTTGCCGTCGATCCTGAACCAGTGTTGGAACTAAGAACTTGACCGGAACTGACAACAATTTGTTGGCCGGATACGGTTTGTAGTGTTGTGGTGCCACCCGTTCCACTAAGAGATTCCTGAGAGGCTGACGAAGAACCCGAATTGTTTGAAATTTGCGAAGTAGCTACCGGTGTCAGTTTGCCAACTTGAGCAATGGTCAAACTTGGTTGAATACTACTGTGCGGAATACGATTGTTACTCAAAATCATTGGTTGGATATTGCTTAGCAGCCGTCCACCACTGAGAACTTGGCCACTTTGTGGGTTCTGTACCTGTATGATACGAGCTGGTATCGTGTTGGAAATATTAGCGGTTGAAACGGTAGCCGTGCGATTTTGTGTAATACTTGTACCAGAAGCTAGAGTAGTCAGGACAGTCGTCGGAGCAAGCACGGATACACTCGGAGGACGTATGCTGATGCTGCCGGCTGTGACACGCACACCGATGTTCGTCGTTGGAAGCCGCTGAATGGGACGCACTCCTGTTGGCCGTTGTTGCGGCAAGGTTGTGGCCAATGTCAAACGTTGTGGATTAGTTCCAGCAGTGTACGGTTGCTGGGCACTATTATTTGTATACACTAGCGTAGACGTGAGCTGTCGTTGTGGCGGAAGAACCGCCGTTGCCAAGGTAGCCACGAATGCTTGCGACTGATTAGTGCCACTAATTGAAGCATTCTGCTGATTAGATTGTGTTGTCTGATGAGCCACGACATTGGCGGTAATTGTGGCATTGTTAATGTTGCCAGGTGTCTGATTGGCTGGAATTGTTTGTGCAACAACCCGGGCTCGTGGTGCCTGGGCTAGTGTGTTGGCACGAATCAACTGGGTCGGGACCTGGACCTGCATGTTCGACATCCAGGTGGTCGCACCTTGCGAAATAATAGTTGCCGATGGGGACGACGTTCGCGATGGAACCGATTGTCGGACGTAAGTGTTCAAATTGGCCACACTGATCGGAGGTGTCGGGATGCGTATCGGAGCCGTTATTGTGGCTCTTGGTCCTTGTATGCTAGCCACTGTCTGCGGAACGCGTGCCGGTACGTGATATGTAGTCGGTGTTTGTGCCCGCGACACGGTTATGGATGTCTGGTTGGCTGTACGAGCTGGAAGAGCCGTTATTTGCGTGCGATTGGACGTAGTATCTGAAACAGAACGATACAGTAAATAAATATGTAACCAAAAGGTAATTGAACGATAAACCGAATCACCACAAAACATTTATGTTCTTTTTCTTTTTAAAGTTATCGTGCAAACGAATAAATGAACTAGCTCGCGAGTAAGTGAAAAAAAATCCATGACATTATATAAAAAAACGAAACAGCTGACTGAACACACCTTGCTTTAAATGCTGTCGGTAGAAAGCCTGTGAAGTTGCACTGCTCGGTATCACTACACGCATCTGATTGCCAGCCGAGTTATTGATTCTGTTGGAAAAAAAATAGAAAAATATCTGTTAATGAAACACGTTAAAGAAAACACCCGACCAGAGCAAACGGACACTTTTAGCACTCACCGAAAATGACAACCGGTGATAAGCAAAAACACGACATTGGTTTTTTTTTCTAGTGTCTTATGTATTAGTGTAATTTATTGAGATAGTATTTATCATTTTTTTATTTGCTATGTCTTTTTGACAGCTGAGACCGCTTACAACGCTACACCACCGTTGAGTTAGTAATTATGTTGTAGCTAAACATGTTTACAATAATAAATTCAAAATAATGAAAAATATTACTTTATTAACAAAGTTGATTAATCCTATACTTTATTTAAATGATATTATAAAGAATGCATGCTTCTCAGGAATTTCGATTGTATAAGTTTTGATTTTTGTATTTCGTTTCATCATATTTGTCAAATGAACTATTTCCTTGATAAACCATGATTACTCTACCATTCATCTCTTATAATCTTAGCTGTGTTCGAGGATTTTATTGACCTACTCGCGAAACACACACAACCACACCACGGTTACATTGTTGCCAAACAAACTGACTTTAATACAAACGGTTCGACAAGATGGACCAATACTAACTAGAGTGACTATAATGGTTATAGGCACTCTAATACTAACCTTAACCTCTGTGACACCGCAAACACAAAAAAAAACTATTTTCATCCATCTAGTGGTGTGATGATACCTTTCTAATAATACTAATATCACAGACTAACAGACAGGACACTCAAATTTGATTCTTCAATCATTTTAACGGTCATTTCGAATATTCCATTATTTGGGACAGTACTCACATGTGTCATGATGGCGCCACGTTACCCTATCAAAAACATCATGTCTGTCATCTAGACTGTCTTTATTTTTTTCATTTACCAACAGAGTTGCCATTCATACAGAATTACCTGTAATGTATTGATTTGTATACGTCCATGCGAATTTCATGCAGGATACAGATTTAATACATATTGCCAAAGATAAACTGAAGATTACAATGTTCCATACGTTTCATTGAAAAATGTTGGGTCAGTAATCGTGAACCAGTTGGTTCAGTAATAATGTAATTTTATTGACCCTCCGTTAACAAGCGTCGACTAGTTCCGACAAAATGCCATGGAAACAATACAAGTTAGAAAGGAAGCACACATATGTTTACATTCAGCATATAATGATTTCTTGCCACAACTGATGCTTCATGGGATGAGGCTATAACAAACTAAATAAATTCTAGACAATGGTTCTAAGTAGTTTTCACTTTCTTATTCTAAGAATCACTGATATAAAGCGAAATTTCTCAATATCGTTCATACTGTAACTTGATATTTTTCCAAACATAAACAATCATTGTCATAGTTACGACGCATCTAGTGATCAGACACTTGTTGTTTTGCTTCAAAATACTCAAATTGACAGTGAACCGAGCTCATCGAGGGGTCCTATTCAAATGATACCTAAGAAATCGCAGACTACTCTATCTTGAGTTTATCTTTGATATTGCCTAAACTATATACATAATTGCGCCTACTTCTCATCCTCCAACTCAATAAAAAATCGAACCCGTTTTGTTACAATATTTACTTTCTTCTGGTCTGCCGCCACTTAATTTCGGGTGAAAACTACCAACACAATAAAAAATAGTCTAGATGAACAAATTTGAGTCGAATAAATGGTTACCCTCCAACATCAAGAAAAAGTTAAATATATTATCAACGTAATCCAATAAAACATTGTGACGATTCATTTTCAAATATTTTGATGAAATCAGGCATCCCTGCAAGCAGCTGATCGGTGTTGACAAACGAGGGGAAACCAACTAGTAAAAAAACTTTTACATAACACAAGGGGTGTACAGATAGTAAATAGTTCGCGCAGTACAATATAGGTGGAACTAGTGCATCACGAAAAATAATTTTTATTAGAATTTACTCATACTGTCATGTCTGTTAGTCTGTGCTAATATTAAAAAAAATATTACTAAACAAGGAAGTACATTTGACCATAAAATAGCCTTATCTTTTCAACTTGTAAACAGTGTTGAGTCAAATTTAGGAATTTTTTTCCGATTTACCGCATCATCGCTCTCAAACGACTGTTTGAAAGTTTAAGCCCTCAGCACCTTGTAATTCCGGAACCAAAAGTCGGATCCGGGTAAAATGAATGAGTTTTGTATATGGACATAACATCTCTCATTTGAATCTAGGTTTATTAAAATCGGATCAGTAACATTCTGAGAAATCGGGAAGAGCTACGTTCGGAACAGGAAGTTATGAAAAACCTGTGAACTACCGGAAAGAAATCGGAGCGCGTTTCAAATAAAGTTTTTGTCCACTATTCGATATTTGCGGGAACGAAAACAGGGTAGCGGTGTAATTGAAGTGTTTTGGACATCAACTATCAGAATCTACAAACTAAAAAAAAAAAATTGGCCAAGTTCAAAGAATTCTCAACATGCCTCACATAATTCACATGGAGAAATAGAAACTTCTCTTCAAATTGATATTTTTACACTAATCATCCTGTAACTGGAATTCGGATTTTGACGTGAATACGTCTTACTTTACTATGGGTCGACTTTTAAAAATTCGTCTTGTGGAAGAATGGATAGAACTTAATCGTGAATGTCTTGATTTATACTAAAGTAGCAAGATAATTCTTTTAACATGCCATAAGAAATATGATCAACAATTTGTGATTGAACTTTCAACAGTGTGAGATAACCATAAATATCTTAAACTTTTGGAAACAATGAGGAAAACTAAGGTACTCAAATTGGAAGAACTGGACGTCGTGATGTACATTCTCAAACGCTCAGGTCGTTCTCTCATTCTCTTTCGGACGACGTAACGAACAGTCGTCTTCAACCAGCTACAGCAAAAACCAACTTTTTTCGTGGTATAAAGTCTCAAACGCTCAAGTTGTATCTCTCGTGGCGAAACGTCGCTTCCAACCAGCAGCAGCAGCGAACTGAATTTTTATTAAAATTTTAGAACTTTATTCAAAACCTGGAATCTGGTCCACCTGAATTCTGAACTTATTATTAGGTTCTGAAGTTGGATTCTAAAAATGAGTTCAGTTGCTTAACACTCCTAATACCAAGCCTAAAAAAGTTACGCGAAGCACCAAGCCTCAAAAAAAGCTGGAACGGTAACTTTGAGCTATCATAGCTCAGTTGTTACTTGACCAATTTCGATAAATTTTTCACCCTCGAATTTTGTGAAGTGTGTAGATTATTTTAAGTATATCGTTATTGGCAATCTTTTAGGAAAAACAAATGAAAATCAGATTTTTCCCGTTCCAAGTTTTTTTTCGAGCTCAAAACGTGCCCTATCTGCATTTATGCGGCACCTGCATCGCGAATCGGATATTGAGAACTTCAACTTTACCGAGTCATAACTTTGTTGTTAGTCAACCGATCTTCAAAATTTGTTCACCATTGGAAAGGTAATACTTCCAGAAATAAAATGCACTGAAAAAACCGAAAAATAGGGTTATCTACCCAAAGTTATAATGAAAACTGTAGATAGATGACCTAAGAAAAGATGAGACGTTTTACTATGATCGTAAATATCTCGAAATTCAAAGCGATGACCTATATATTTTTATACATCATTCGATTGCTAGTGATACCAGCTACAATTTTCGCTCAGTTATCATTCCTACACAATCAAAAGAAAACATTGAGAAATCGATGAATTTATAAATATATATGAATTTTTCATTTTTTTCACATGTTTGTATATAACTCGAAAATTAAAGCGACGACATGTACATTTTTTTGATTCAAAATATTGAAATCATTACCAGAAACAATGTATTGATGATCAAAATTATATATCCGTTCAAAGAATCTCAAGAAATTTGGTACAAATACAGAGAATTTGTGTTATTGGGAAAATTTTGCCAAACAACATGAAATCAAAACTTTTAAATTTTATGACATATATTTTTTTATTATTTTAGTTGGAAATTTATTATAAACAAAATTTACAAAAAAAACTGAAACTTGGATTTCACTGAAAATTTTAAAATATTTAGGAAATAACCTAAAACTCTTAAAATATTTTTGTATTGGACAAACGATCTAAACAATTTTTATGCACAACACAAACGCATTTGATAACTACTAAAATTCTGGTTTTGTTGTAGGTTTGCCGTAGAATCTCAAAAAATAGATGAAAGGGAAATTTTTCAATTTCCGAGTTAAATTGCATTGCACAGTGGTCCGGATCCACAATTTAGGGGGACAAAAACATTTTTGGCTTAACCTTATACTTTAGAGCTATGATGTCTTCAAAACAAATGATCAGTGAAGATAAACCATATGTCGATGTACATGGTATTAGGGTGGCTCTTATTATTAAGGTGATCCAAAACTTATTTTCCGGATGTATTGAGATGGAGGACTGCATTTTTCGGCAAAACTGTAGATAAACTTACATCGAGCAGCTTTGCTGAGGACATCATAGTAGGTGTTAGTGTTACAGCTATTTTTAAAGAGCAACTTAGGGTGTTCCTCAAAAAATCAGATTTTTTGCTCTAGCATTTATATTTTTCGCTTTTCGTATAGGTATCTTTGAACATCTTTTAGAATTTGTTAAAACCAATTTTTTAATGACTGGCGTGTTCAGGTAGCGTTTTCTGAACCGAAGTTATGAGCAAAACTAGTTCAAAAACAGGTTATTTTTAAACTGCTATATCTAACATTGAGGAAAACGAAAAAAATCTGTTTCTTGTATTTGACAAAAAATATTTTCGAGCATGTTTATAAAAAAAAGGCGGAGGAGATATTTTTTAAAATTTTTTTAAATTATGTTCATACATTGGATTTTTTCATTGAAAAATATTCGTATCAGTCATTTATTAGATATATAAGGTATTTTTGTCTTCTAAAGTGTCAAATTAATTCAAGTGCATATTCGGGAAGAAATCGTTCTGCATTCTTCAGGGAATGCAGAATGGTGTCGCTTTTTTTTTATTTAATAACATATTTTAAGGCACATTGCGTTAAGCTATAAGATGCCGAGGGCATATGTTTAAACTACTTAAACTAGATTTTTTTTTTATTTTCACACCATATGAGCTTTGGGAGATCTAGTCTTCAGCGGGTGGTCGGCAGTGGCTGGCTGGATCTTGTACGCTGGAGTAAACTGACACGACGTTGGTACGCATCACTGTTGGTCGCATCTTTTAATGGTGTCGCTTTTGTAAAATCTCTAACGCTTCTCGGTGGTTGGAGGTTCTATCAACCGTGCATTTTGGTACCTGCAGAACGTTCAGCATCCTTTCGGGGATGCAGGACGACTTATTTCTTTATGTTTTGTGCTGTTTTCTCACCTCACCCAATTGTCAATTCTCTTCCATGTTCCTTTTATCCTTCCCTTCCCATCAGGAAGTTGATGAGAAGCTACGCAAGGCACGAATCTCCAAATAACTAGGGGAACATGCCACTTGAGCCAATTAGTTCTGATAACATAGGTGCAGGGTTTCATTCAGTAAAAAGCATTCAAACGAAGAGGTTGTTTTTCGAGACGAAGACAACTTTAAGCTGCAAATAGATTGGTTGGTGCTAATCGATTGATTGGTGCAAATAGATTGATTGGTGCTAATCGCAAAAGCTGCTGCAAAGCCAATATTCGGGGTGATTCCAGTTTTACAAGTACCTGAAATAGTGGAACTCACTTCACTGAGAAAGATGGCCTAACCGATTTGAGAACTGTTTCAATTTGTAGGTTACACTAGTTCATGCACTAGCTTTCATGTTTTTCAAAAATCAAACAAAACTGTTTGAAGAATACATTCTTCAGAATAAGAGAGATATGAGAAAGGCATCATTACACAACTAGGTGGAAAAAAAACAAGTTTTACTTAATTTCGTATGATTTCTGTGCTAAATTCAGAATTCTACTTTTTCTAAATTGTTTACTAATAGAAAATTCAAATAATTTTCGAATTCTATACATTCCGAAATAGTTCTAAGTTTGTGATATTTAAATTCTAATATTCTATCGATTATAATTGATGTCGTTTAGGATAGCGGAAAATTTAAGATATATTTTTTAGTTCTTAATTGCTAGTAAAACAAAAATCAAGCAGTATTTTTTTTTTAATTTTAGTTGGTTTTTTTGACCATGGGTTAGTTTATGGAATTCGTATAAATTTACGTTCTATTTCTTTTTGTACAAAGCCATTGAAATAATTTAAAATTTTCGTGTTGTCACAAAATTTATTTTATTAATAGAAACAAATTCTACGTCTCTTTGAAACAGATGAAATCAAAACGGATTCCAATATTTTCACTTTGATTTGCAGAAACGTTGGAACGCAATATATATCAGAAATTTTGAAATTTCCGATCTTCTACCGATTTTCTGAGATTTTATGAAAAACCTAAAACAAAAAAACCTGATTTTAGTAGTTAGCAATTCCGTTTGGGTCGTGCATAAAAATTGTTTAGATCTTTTGTCCAATACAAAAACATTATTATTTTTAGAGTTTAGGTATATTTACCAAAATTTTTAAGATTTTCAGTGAAATCCAAGTTTCAGTTTTTTTTGTAAATTTTGTTCATAATAAATTTCCAACTAAAATAATAAAAAAAATATATGTCATAAAATTTCAAAGTTTTGATTTGTTTTTTTTTTGGCAAAATTTTCCCAATAATAGAAATTCTCTGTATTTGTACCAAATTTCTTGAGATTCTTTGAAAGGATATATAATTTTGATCATCAATACATTGTTTCTGGTAATGATTCCAATATTCCGAATCAAAAAAATGTACATGTCATCGCTTTAATTTTTGAGTTATATACAAACATGTGAAAAAAATTGAAAAATTCATATATATTTATAAATTCATCGATTGTTTAATGTTTTCTTTTGATTGTGCAGGAAAGGTAGTTGAGCGAAAATTGTAGCTGGTATCACTAGCAATCGAATGATGTATAAAAATATATAGGTCATCGCTTTGAATTTCGAGATATTTACGATCATAGTAAAAAGTCTCATCTTTTCTTAGGTCATCAATCTACAGTTTTCATTATAACTTTGGGTAGACAACCCTATTTTTAGTTTTTTTCAGTGCATTGTATTTGTGGAAGTAGTACCTTTCCAATGGTGAACAAATTTTGAAGATCGGTTGACTAACAACAAAGTTATGAGTCGGTAAAGTTGAAGTATTCAATATTTTCTATGCGACGTTTATGCCAAAGGAAAGAAAATTGGAAAGCAGATAGGGCATATTAGGCGCGTGAAAAAAACTTGGAACGGGAAAAATCAAATTTTCATTGGTTTTCCTTTGCCAATCGTCAGCTACGAAGTTTTGGAATCAATCTACGAACTTCACAAAATTCGAGGGTGTAAAATTTATTGAGATTCGTTGAAAAAAGGCTGAGTTATGACAGCTCAAAGTTACCGTTCCAACTTTTTTTGAGGCTTGGTATTTGGAGTGTTAATTATTATTTTTGCCTTTCTCATATAGAAAGGCTATGCAATCACTGTGAATCTACTTTTGGACGGAGGCTGGGAGGGCCGAGTGTCATACACAATTCGACTTAGCTCGTCGAAATCACAAACTTAGATTCAAATGAAAGGTCTTGCGGTCTCACACAAAGTTGATGGATTTAGGTTTGGCTCCCGGTTATAGAGTGATATTAACCAAAAATGTGAAAATAATGTCACTCACTTTTCTCGGAGATGACAGAACCGATTTTCATAAACTTAAATTCAAACACAAAGCACTGACATCCAAGCTAGTACAAACTTTTCAAAAAAGCTTTATAAAGCATACAAGTAAAAATCCGTTAAAAATTTCCACTGCGCACGACGTTGCACGCATGAATTACCATTGTATGGAAGCTCGAACCCAAGAGCACGTAAAGAATTTTCAATAATATATCATTGAAATGTTGAGCAGTGTTCTAATTTGCCTGCTAAAAATCTTCGGCATGTCGAATTTCCCTAACGCATGCGACGGTTTTGAAGGAGTAAATGATATATCAACGAGAAAGCATCGCTCTGATTGGTCAATTGATGCAAAAGAAGCTTTCTTTGAGTAAAACTGACATAACCTTTTCAAATTGTAAACAAGAAACTTTCTATATGAGAAAGGCAATAAGTGTACTTTTATAGAAAAGCATCGTTATCATGATCTTGTAACAACACTAACAAGTAGGTACAACTTGAATAAAAGGATTAGAAATATACATATTTTTCACCTGAAAAATTTAGATTTTAATGTGGCAACCCTGCACGCTATACGAAATTGAACAAAGCACGCTGCGAATGGAGTAAAGCCACACGTACCGTCGCGTACTAGTTTTGAATTGTCATTTTGAATTTCTTGAATGTTTTGACACTCATCGCCCTGTAACTTCGGAACCGGAAGTCGGATCAGGATGAAATTGCACAGTCTATTTTAAGCCAATCAGAGCTTTTATTTGAATCATGATTCATGAAAATCGGCTTAACCGTTGCTGAGAAATCGAAGTGAGTTTCGTTTTTGGAGTCTTTCTTCACTATTATCGGTGCTTTCGGAAGTGGAAACCGGGGACTATTAGTCCAAAAATAGTTTTATATATTCACTAACAAGATCGGTCAGCCAGCCCCCCTGCCGAAATAATACCTTATGGTGATCTCGGCAGGAAAAGGGGAACGAAGCTTAGGGGATGTTTTAGTTTGGGTTCGATTCCCACATACCAAGTTCACTTATGTGCATGTAGCTTCCGGCAATGATTCGGCGATTTCACCTCCTATAAAAAATACACACACGCACATACACACAGGCAGACATTTTGCGAACTCGACAAACTGAGTCGAATGGTATATCACACTCGTCCCTCCGGGACTCGGTTGTAAAGTCGGTTTACACAGCTATTCCAGTCCAACCATAACCCTGTCATTTCAATTCTAGAATCAGTTCAGTTCATCGAGTCATTTTCGTGAATCCTCCAAAGTTTGGAAATTTTATTCGAACAGTGCTTATCCCATCGTTCGTTCAGTTTAAGTGGAACCCATTTACCAACCTTTTAATTTTTGTTCATGGCTTTAGGTGATCGGAAATGGCTTGCCGAGTGACATTGAACTGCTCCGTCATGGTTTGTTGTGTCTGTATCTTTGGCCAATATTGATAGGAATTCATATTCTTCAAACTTTTTCGAGCGATTTGTGCCAACAATATAAGAATTGTTCTAAAACGTCAGAAGCAGCCTTCACAATTGTTGTCGGTTAGAGTAAGATCGACATAGGTCTCAAAAAGAATTGAATGACTGTTTCTTTTGACAAAAAAAAATCAGTTCGACATGTTTAACACAAAATAAACGTATGTTTCAAGTTTGAAGATAAGTAAACAAACTTATTGTCCAACCAATAAAATGGTGCATTAGGTCAGAAATCTATTCAAATAGATTTTATATGCTATCCGTTGACAAAAAAACGACTTTTGAAGCTTGCGCATTTGATATTAACCTTAGAACACTATTGTGACTTTTTCTTTACGTAAAAGTTTTTGGGGGATATATTTGTATCCCAGAACTGAAATATCTCTAAAAATACTAAATTTCAAAACTAAATGCAGATGAACCGCACAGTTTTAATTTCAAAACATTTTGAAAAGAAGCTTTTAAAATAATATTCGAGCCTGGTTAAATTTACTATAAAATACGGTAGATGTATGAAGCGATCTAAGATACAAAAAGATACGCTCGTTCTGGGGTACAAAAAATTTAACTCTAGCATGGTGACAACTGTCTGAAAAAATCATTTCTATTTGAATCTGATTTGAAGATTGTATGATTCGGCAAAACGACTTTTGTCGAAAACTCTTCGTACACCTCAAACCTAATTCTAACACCAGCGGAAGTTCCGAGGCTGATTATTGTGTTCGCTCATATCATATCGCTTAGCGCAAACCAGACCCTGTCAGCTTGAAGCGAAATCAATCTTCAGTTCAGCAAGGCCATCGCACGGTATCACATTCAACATATTATGTCAATTGTATGAGAGCACAGTGCTGCGAATTTGACATTTCTCTTCCTTACTTCTATGTACGAGATTCGATGCGGACTCTCCTGAGGGCGCCATGTTCGCAAAAAAGGATGTAGCCAATAGCGACCCTTACACGAGCATTATTTTTGTCATTTTTAATGATGACTAAGTAATGATGTATTTCAAATTTGATAGAAATCTCGTCATTACTGCACCATTACACGTTCATTAAAATGATATTATTTTTTAGTAATGACATTTTTAATGACTCGTGTAAGGGCCGCTAATTTGATTTGTTCGGGAAATGTGAGAGTTGGATATCTTGTTAATATGATGTCTTTGCGCAAACTCAACTCAATTCGTTACTCTGGGTCAGTTTTAGGTTTCTCAAGTAAATCGATCTGAGAAAATCATAAAACTCATGTTAAGAGAATCCCTAAAGAAGCTTAATTAAATTGATTTTTACTTGGATCGTAAATACAAAGTTTATGAAATCTTAAAACATTTTTTTCTCAGTGAATAATAAAATTGTACTTTATTATAGTACATTAACTAGGTAACATTTAAAAACATTTTTTTTGCATTCTTCTCAAAGAGTTTGATGATCAAATTCGTTGTTGTGATGTATTTCTTGCCAACACTGCAGGGCTTCATGTTAATGCTTTATATATTATTCTGTCTTATACCACTACCAACGAAACGGAAATGTGGCATATCTCGAGACGAATAAAACCTACCTGAAAGTTGTTGGCATATTTGTTTTCTCAGTTGGACGAACCAAAACTTTGGAAGCCAAATCGATTGGGTACGAGGTTGTGGTTGCACCTGTTCCAGATCCAGTTCCTGTACCGCTTGTGATCCCCATAGTACTACCACTAACAACGGATCCCGTCAGGGAAATTGATGCTCCTGAAGACCCCTGTGCCTTGGACGCACTTCCAGACACAGACTTATCTCCATCCGAAGAACTCATTGTGGAGAAGTACAGTTCTTCCTTTATATGTTCAAAGCTTTAACTTTTTTCAGCCACGACTTCAACTACACTTAATATTCACTTCTCCGATATTATTTCATTTACACGCGCAATTATTCACTACTTTGATAATATTGATTTGTTAGGTTTATTTCACCTGAAATGTGAATCGTTTTTCAACTCTGACTACTTTTAAGAATTCTCAACCTGTGATAGCCACCAAATATTTTTTTCGAAGCACTAAAGCGGGCCATGGTCAACTGAGTAAAACTGATTTTTGTTCAATGAACTTATGGAAAAATTGGTGTGTCACGGAACTAAACAGATTCAACAACCATAAGCAAGAAAATTCTTGTCGACCAGCTGCTTTCAGCGTAATCCTAAGGCCAACGCAATGCCAGCAAGTCTGATGATCAGCTTTTTCCTATGCAGAGTTTCGACGATTTTACTAGCAAATCTCTAACAGAAAGATGATTTCTTTGACGAAACGGCAACCTTCAATTATCGTACTGCACTTTTACGTTAATTTTTAGTAAGTAGCTCCAAATATGGGCTTGATTTTTGCCAAAATATGCGCACTCTGCAAATACAAACGCGCTTTTCACACGATTTAGATACGAAATATTTTTTCAATCACTCAACCTTTCCTACTCTTACTGCAACAAACTCGCACAAAAACTATCCGCTTCTTGTTGTTGTTCTTTTTCATTCGTTATGTGCAAGCTTATAAATTTCCCATCCAGGGTAGCACTGGGATAATGCGCGCCATTAAAGAAAAAGGGAAGTTTTATGACGTTTGAACCACACGAAGATTTAAAAACAAGTGCATTATTAGTTAAAGCGAACAAGTTTCTCATGTACACTCGAAAAAATCAATACAAACTGTTCACTTTGCACATTACAGATTGTCTTGTCTATAAATGATAGTTCTCGCGTTTTTTTTGTGATAACAGCCAATAAAACTCCTATGAACGTTCACTTTGAAAAGGAATTTTGAAAGTCATAACAGTAAATGATAGAGAAAAGTCGTCTAGTGTTAAAATCAATACATAATTTTTATAGCTCGCCTGCAATTTCCTTTGAAAGAGGTTGTTGAAAATTGGCTTTTTGGTCATTATCACAAAAAATCCTGTAGATAACGATAAAAACGCATTTTGGTAACACTTCTGTAACTAGTAAATGTGTATCGTTGCACTGATTAGTCTTAAGCGTTCAATTACATCGGAATACAACAAGATGTGATGTTAATATAGTCAAATGAACGTTCAACGGATATAATACAAAATAATTTAGCCTCTATCATGTTCAGTAGTATAAGCAAAGATAAACTCAAGAGGAAGTAGCGTATTTTATCATACATATTCCGCACGTTCGAGAAGTCTTACTTTTCAGTGTGCTTTCTGATTCTCGTATCCTAACAATACTTTTAACCTTTTGCCAGTTCAATATATTTCAAACAAATACAAATATTAAATTCAAATATAAATACGTCAATTACAACTACTTGTTCTATTTAAGAAAATCAATGAACCCAGTCCGTTGCTCACTCGTGGCACTTTGTTTCCTCGCGTTATCTCGATGGCGGTAAAGTCGTTTCTTTTGGAAGTGTTGACATGATTCCAGATGTGGTAACAAATAAGAGCCCTCGATGAGCTCGGTTCACTGTCAGTTTCAGTCTTTTGAAGCGAAATAACAAGCGTCTGATAGCTAGATGAATCATAACTATGGCAATGATTGTTTATGTTTGAAAAAATATCAAGTTACATTATGAACGATATTAAGCAATTTTGCTTCATATCCTGTGATTCTTACAATAAGAAAGTAAAAACTACTTATAACCATTGCTAGAATTTATTTAGTTTGTTATTTCCTCATCTCATGAAGCATTAAAGTCGGTTGAGGCAAGAAATCATAATGTGCTGAATGTAAACATATGTTTGATTCTTTCGTAACTTGTACTGTTTCCATGGAATTTTGTCGGAGCTAGTCGACGCTTATTAACGGAGGGTCAATAAAATTACATTATTACTGAATTTAGGACTATTCACACATTTCAGTTCCGTGACGGTTCAGTGAAAGTGCCTTCAGTGCGCCGTCAGTGTTCTTTTTTATCGGTACCCTTCCGTTCCGTTTCCGTGCTGTTTCCGTTCCGGCACAGCCAATGCAATGACATACCGACTTCAGTGAAAATGAAAAATATCGGTGACGACGAATTTGAGTTTGCCGGACGGACGCGACACTGACGGCGAGCTGCACTGAAACGGCACTGTGCTGGATAGGTGTGAATGCGCGCATAGAAAACGAATGAAATAATATCAGTATCCGTGCACGGTGTTGTGCCGGCACTGAACCGGACCGGATATGTGTGAATAGTCCTTTAACTGGTTCACGATTACTGACCCAACATTTTTCATTTTTGGGACATTGAAAGCTTGAGTTTATTTTTGGTGTAAGTGCTAAGTGTTATACAAGACATATTTTATATCTCAATTATTCAATTATTCAAGTAAAGGATTTATTTCAATAAACATTAAGTTTTGAAAGAAAAGTGTGCTTATTAAAACCGACGTATAAACCATTTCCTTCAAATATTTGGTTAAAACTGTTTAAGTTACCTATTAATAATGGTACTGTGTCTTGCTATTGATCAGAAGCAATAAAAATTAAAAAGAAAAAATCTATTTTGAGATTGTGGAGCGCTTCAAAATTAGTTCGCAAGGGGGTTATGGTATACTGTGAAAATGAACTTCCGCGCAAAAGTACAACATATATAGTTTGTTTAAATAAGAACGCCAAATAACTCACTAAATCCGCTGAACGTGGCACGGATTAATCATGCTAGCAGGACTATTGCTTTAGCTTCATTGGCTAAATTTTAAAATCCCATCTAAATATATCTTGTCAAAACTCATTTTATTGTTCTGTTCTCTCTCTCTCTTTCTCTCTTATGGTGTGCATAATTAACGTCAAGCACTAAATTTCGATTAATAAGACACAAAAATGTAACCAAATTTTTGAAATATTTCTTGTAGCACTTCGGAAGATACGCTAACGATATCGGCTTCAATTACTAATCCATGATCGTTCATAACATTTAAAAACACGCTTTGTTTATTCTTTATACATCGAATTGCTTCACACATCGCATTTCCATAGTTCCCGATTTTATGGAATGGGGATTATGGATTTTATCGATTTTCCGTCACTGAACAGATTAATATTTGCATGAATAGTAGTAAGAGTATTGGCAAGAAAATAAGCTTCACACATCGCATTTCCATAGTTCCCGATTTTATGGAATATTTTAAGCTTGCAAACACGGGTTCCGTCACTGAACAGATTAATATTTGCATGAATAGTAGTAAGAGTATTGGCATGAAAATAAGTAAAATGATACATTATTTAAAACAAATGTTCCTGAACGACCATTTACATTCTTTAATGTTTTTTATTTGGAGCGCACGTAGACGAAGGTGATTTTGTAGCAACCAGCGAAGTGTTGTTCGGAAAAAAAGATTTTTTCTATCATTTCCAAGGGGACGTTCAATACCTTGGTAACTGAAGGTAAATCACAGACTAACAGACATGACATTATGAGATTAGTTTTTATTGTGTTGGTAATTTTCATCCGAAATTAAGTGGCGGTAGACCAGAAGCAAGTAAATCTTGTAACAAAACGGGTTCGATTTTGTATTGCGTTGGAGGATGAAAAGTAGCACAATTATGTATATAGTTTTGGTAATATGTATTAAATCTGTATCCTGCATGAAATTCGCATGGACGTATACGAATCAATACATTACAGGTAATTCTGTATAAATGGCAACTCCGTTGGTAAATGAAAAAAATAAACACAGTCTAGATGACAGACAGGATGTTTTTGATAGGGTAACGTGGCGACATCATGACATATGCGAGTACTGTCCCAACTAAAGGAACATTCGAAATGACCGTTAAAATGATTGAAGAATTTAATTTGAGTGTCCTGTCTGTTAGTCTGTGGGTAAATCTCTTACGAACACTTTTTATTCCGATTTTTCTTCGGAGTGTCTGATCGTGTCGTCAATTTTAGCCATGATTAATCCAACGTTTTTCGTAAACACTTTTTCGAGTTTGCTTTAAGAAGATATTTTCAATGTTCACTATTTCCTTCTTCTGACAGAAAATATTAGAACACACATTCTTGTAGCTTATAAAGTTCATGCTTTTGTTTAGTAGGCCAAAATCAATCATTTTACTTCGTAAGTTATATAAAAATATGATTATAACTGGAATGTCGCAATAACAAAATATAATAACAATGTATACCCAATATGTTTTACCACATTTCTCGTTTTTGCCTTTCTCATATAGAAAGGTTATGCAATCACTGTGAAAACCGAATTTTGAACCGAGGCCCGGAGGGCCGAGTGTCATATACCATTCGACTCAGTTCGTCGAGATCACAAAATGTCTGTGTATATATGTGCGTATGTGTGTATGTAACGTTTTTTTTTGCACTAACTTTGCTCGGAGATGGCTGAACCGATTTTCACCAACTTAGATTCAAATGAAAGGTCTGTGGTCCCATACAAAATTGCTGAATATTATTTGGATCCGACTTCCGGTTCCGGAGTTATGTGATAAAATGTGCAAAAAAATGAAAATATGTGTTCTAACTTTTCTCATAGATGGCTCGACCGATTTTCACAAACTCAAATTCAAATGAAAGGTCCTTCGGTCCCATACGTAATTCCTGAATATAGGGTAAAGTGTGTTAAAAATTTTATACTATCACTGACAAGGGCGAAAACCCGTGAAAAGTTTTCTAAATCGACCTCAAATCTTCTCCAATAGATAGTTTTTATCAGTAAAGGTCAAACAAACCGATTTCGTTATTCTTTTATGAATCGAAGACAATTATTTTGAGGAATACCACAGTATTATATATGATAGTATGATTGATATGAGAAAGGCATCATTACACCACTAGGTGGATTAAAACAGTTTTTTTATTTAAAAGATATTTTATTCAGGCCTCTTTGCGTACAAGCTATACGTGGCCGATTGAGCCGATTTAAAAAAATATTTTTTTGTATTGCAACTCGTTGTCACCCTTTTTCTAGGGGGAGAGAAGCTTCCATTTCCCTCCTGCGAGGATTAAGATTAATCTTCTCCAATAGATAGTTTTTATCGGTAGAGGTCAAACAAACCGATTTCGTTATTCTTTTATGAATCGAAGAAAATTATTTTGAGGAATACCACAGTATTATATATGATAGTATGATTGATATGAGAAAGGCATCATTACACCACTAGGTGGAATAAAGCAGGTTTTTTTTATTTAAAAGATATTTTATTCAGGCCTCTTTGCTTACAAGCTTTACGTGGCCGATTGAGCCGATTTAAAAAAAAAATTTTTGTATTGCAACTCGTTGTCACCCTTTTTCTAGGGGGAGTTAGGAAGAGGAGCTTCCATTTCCCTCCTGCGAGGATAAAGGGGCACTTTGTTCGTGGCTCGTCTCGTCATCCATTGCCGCATCGGTGGTATTGTCACAGACTAACATACAGAACACTCAAATTGGATTCTTTAATCATTTTAAAGGTCATTTCGAATATTCCTTTAATAATTTAAATGTCATGATGGCACCAGGCTACCCTATCAGAAACATCCTCTCTGTGTTTATTTTTTCATTCACTAACAGAATTGCCATTCATACAGAATTACCTGTAATGTATGGATTTGTATACGTCCATGCGAATTTCATGCAGGATACATATGTAATACATATTGCCTAAACTATATACAAAATTGTGCTTACTTCCCATCCCAATACATAATCGAACCCGTTATATTACAATATTTAGTTGCTTCTGGTCTGCCGCCACTTAATTTCGAGTGAAAATTACCAACACAATCGAAAATAGTCTAGATGAACAACGTTGAGAAAAATAAATGGTTACCTTCCAACATCGCTAAAAAAGTTAAATATATTATCAACGTAATCCAATAATTTATTGTGACGATTCATTTTCAAATATTATGATGAAATCAGGCATCCCTGCAATCAGCTGATCGTTGTTGACAAACGAGGGGGAACCAACTAGTAAAAAAACTTTTACATAACACAAGGGGTGTACCGATAGTAAATAGTTCGCGCAGTACAATATAGGTGGAACTAGTGCATCACGAAAATTTATATTAATAAAAATTTACTCATACTGTCATGTCTGTTAGTCTGTGGTATTGTTGTTGATTTCCGTCTTGAGTTCGTTGCTAGTTGCTGTGAACGCGCCTTGTTGTACATTGGTTGCAGTTGCTGGTTGGTTGGAGGGTAAGTTGTTAACTGCAACTGGTGTACTTTGTTCTATAGGGGATACTGATGGTTTCGTTGAAGGGGATGCTTTTTTGTTGTTGGTGGCTGTCACAAGTGTACTGGGGTTCGTTGGGGTTGGTGTGAAGGAAGCACCGCTATCCTTTGGTGTAGTTGTCTCCTTGTCCAGTTTATCACATGACTTACCGTAGTGAACAGCTTTTTGGTAATATTGACATGTGGCCATCTGATTGTCATAGGTAACAAGTGATTTGAACGGGATTCTTGTATCCCGACCGAAAGTCACATAAAAAGGTATAGGCCTCTTCAAGCGCATGCGTAACAAACGTACGCCTTTTAGAATACCGGGGATAAAGTTCTTCCACTTTTCTTTTTCAAAGAAAGAGAATCGCTCCGTATTGGGACATAGTTTAAGGATCATAAGGATCGATGACGTTTTAGGGAAGATCATGCACACGCACTTCTATAGCACTATCTTCCATATATACTGGAATGTTGTACTTATTGTTTTCGTGCTCTACATTGTGCACATTGTTATTGTCTTCTGCGAATTGAAATGCTTCCAACTTTTCATGAAATTGAATGTAAACAACATTATTTGTCTTATTGCATTGAAATAAATGCACACGTTTAATGTCAATATGCATTTGCTCTTTAGGCAAACCTTTAAGTTCTCTTACTTTCGATACACTGAGCTTCCATTTTTGTGGACAATAATTAAATCCTGTTCATTCATATACATACCAACACTCTTGATATATTTTTTTAATTGCTCACCACACTCCCTCACACCAAAAAGCCTTGTTGAGCTCCCTGGTAATGGACGCAACTAATCTCAGTTCATTAACACTGGCAAAATTTTAATACTAATAATAAAACAATTGTTAAACATTACATAATTGCTGCTTTTTAGCACATTCAACGGAAGTTTCAGGAGGTTAATTAATAATTTTTAACGTAGCCTGTATTTGGTATTTGGTCTTGGCATTTGAGTTTAGAACAACAGCAAGGTGACCGTTTTGCACGGTACCTTTGTTCCATCTGATCATACATATTCATGTTCGCGCTCTTTGATGTTTCTGTTAATAAGCATACGTTTCTTCATATCAACTTATCGAAGCACGGGCAGACAAATCCAAGGAAAACCCATAAATCAAATTTTATTGTGTTTGCAACAATCAACCTTTATTGACGATTTTGGTTTGTTAAACGTAGCTTGAAACGAAACGAATTGTGAGGGAATCGAACAAATAAAAAATAAAAGAACATACCATCTGCTGACTAATCCGAAATTTCGTTATCATCATTTTCTTCATATCACAGAATGGATTCGTTGTGGTACGGCTCAAAATACTCGAGTAATGAAAAATCGTTTAACAAAGTTGTATCGCCAGTTTCTCTATTTTGGATTTCGTATCCGTTGTCATCATACTTGTCATTCTCAGAGCAAATTCAGCAGTTAAAAGTTCTATATGGAAGATCTAGAACAGAAACTGGAACAAACGTGATTTTACAATATAACTAATAGTCTGTTAAGAAACGTTAAAGAAAGGGTTTGTTTATAATCCATTTTAGCATAACCCGCATAATTAAAAATGACAACTGGTATAGTTCAAATTATATAAAAATCCTTTGTGTTGCGGTAACCTCATTTGTAATGGCCTGTGTTTGATTCAACAATGAACACGGTTTTTGCTCAATTACTGGTCGATAAATCTGAACTAAACTGATTTGTTGTTGCAATATAGTATATGGTTATTTAATAATATAACAAAGAACAGACGTTTAAAAGTTATGTTAGGAACAAAGATGCCATTTATACAGATTTATCTGGATTAAACAGATTTCGTGCAGAATACAGATTTTCTAAACTCAACACAGATGTATACAGGTTTAAAAAAAAAGAAGAAGAACTAATTGATTTTATTTTCTTCTGAGCTCTCTTTGGTAGCAGTGACGAGATAAAAGTTTCGTGATCAATGGACGAAGCACAAATCGATCTGAAAATTTTAAAATGGTGTTGGTATTTGAAGTTGAGTGCTGAGATCCCACAGCAATTTACTAAGTCAACATTTTGAAAGTATATGAAATTGAAATATATTATATTTTGTTGATTCCGATTGTTGATGTAAAATTGCAAACATTTAATCTTGGTGTTGTAGACAGTGGTGGTAAATTGTGAACCGAACGCCGATGCTTCAGCAAATTTACTCAAAAATGTTCACCGAGCGTAAGCATGCGACAGGTTCGAAAACTATTCCCTCGTTTAATGCGAAGGTGTTCTGTGCTCGGTGTTCGGCGAAGCAATCTGTTTCGAACCGTTCGGTTGGCGGACCATCGGCGAGGGTCGAGTAAACTGCGTTCGATACGATGCTTTGTTGATTTCAAGTCTCGCATCCTGGTTTTGAAATTATCAATGCACACGTGATCAGCACAAAAAAATTCTTTTGCTCGATTGATAAAACGATCAAAAGCAATTGAAATGGCATTATTTTGGACATTATCAGTGTGCGTAGGGTGGCTCGATATGGAAAATAGTAAGTTTTTGTTTTTTTGCAAATTTTATGGTTTTTGGTTATAGAATCAATAACAATAAGAATTTAACAATTTGGAACATTTTCAGCGAGTGTATGGTGGCTGAATATGAAAAATTTGTAAACTTTTTAACTATAATTTGGACATTTTCAGTAAACGTAGAGTGGCTCAATAGGAAAAAGGGATTTATTTTTACTTTTTCAAATTCGATGTTTAATGAATTGCTGAGTCAATAGCAAATAAAATTGAATTATTTCAGGCATTTTCAACGAGCGTAAGGTACCTGTATATGGAAAATATTTTGACTAATGTCAATTCGATGCTCTATTGATTGGTGAATCAATAGCAGTTCAAATAAGCGATCATAGGGGGGTTTAATATAAAAATTTGAAAATATTTTGATTTTTTCTGTTTCAATGTTCAATTGATAAGCGAATCTGCATTGATGAGCAGGTAGAATTGGATGATTTTGGACGTTTTTAGCGAGCGGTGATTCAATATGAACATTTTGACTTTTGCATGTTCGATGCTTTATTCATTAGTGCATTAATTGCCATTAAGTTTAGTTAATTTTGGATATTCTCAGCGAGTGCTGGATGGCTTAATATACACGGAGAACCCGCAGATCACAAAATTACAATATTGTAATTGTTGTTTCACGCCCTGGTTGTTTCAACTAAAATGTTGTTGATTTAACTAACATATCTGTTGATTTTGTCATGGTTATGACAGGTAACCGAAATTGTTGTATTCAAATGCTGTCACTTGGCGGAGAACGAAGACAGAAAAACGCAGAACAAAAAACCTCTTCATTTCACCAGAAGCGTTTCATATTGAAAATTTTCAATGGTTAATGAACGTCATTTATGTTAGTTACGTAGTAGTCGTTTTATGTAAGTGAAAGTATGCAGAAGAATATAACAGTTAATTGTAAAACAAGTTTTCCATGTGTTAAATAGATATTCCTACAGTATAAAAGTTTTAATTTCATCTGAGAGTAATGTATTCTAGGACAGTTCATGTCAATGTTATTAAAACCGCTTAATGCTTAAAAATTTTCTGCTAAAGTGAAGTGGTACTATTTGTATTTTCTTGAAAGTGTATCTGTAGCATTGGGTTTACCAACGAGCCATTCTGCAAGTGAAGGAAAAGTTTCCTAATTCCCTGTGGCCATTTTTTCTGTTGAGTTCTTTTTTGAGAATTGTTATCTTTTGGTTCATTTCTATATCCTTTGTGAGTTTAGTGATAAAGATATATGCAGTTAATTAGATAAAATTTCGTTGTTCAAGCAGTGAACGATTAGCTGCCCCCCGAAGAGGCTAACAGTAAAACATATTTATTGCAATTGACGTCTTAAGTTCAAATAACTGAATAATTGGTTGAAACAACTGAGACATTGTTTTGCTTTCATGCATACAAGTAACTTTGCTGGGATTGTGTCTTTGCTCAATTGCAGGAGCGACATCTCATTGAAACGTTTCATTGTTCGCTCAGGGTGTTTGGCATTGCTCAACTGAAACGTTTCATTACTTGTTTGTTACTTGTTGGGTGTCGTTGCTAAGCAGCCAGCACGATAAATCAAAAATGACAGATTAGTTAAAACAACAGTCGATTAATTGTACCAAATTTTAACCAATCAAAATCAGAAAAACAACTAATATTTTAGTTGTTTTGCGAACGCTGGCTTTTCCGTGTAGGAAATAGTAATTTTTATACTATTTCCAATTCCATACCAGTAGTGGTAAAAACACCAAACACCAATGCTTTGTACATATTTGTTCAAAAATATTTTCCTAGAAAAAATATGCAAAAGCTGTTCATTCGGTTTACGGTAAAGTTCGCTTGCTGTTCAGCAAAGCAATATATTCCAAACCATTCAGTTGACAGACCATCGGGGAAGGTCAAATGAGCTCCATTCGATGGGTAGTTTTATTATTTATGGTTGGATGACATACCTATCTACACCATCAAAACTAATATTCTATTTCAGTTGATAAGCAAAGAAATAGCGCGTCAAAATCACAGGCATTTCGAAGATTTGCATGTTTAAATGCTATGGTTCACCATCACTACTATTGATATATTAAACAATAAAGCTGCGTTACCACCGAAAAAAATGCCTAAAATTCTAATATTCCAATTGTTAGCAATTAAACATTGAATTAACAAAAGGTAAAATATTCCCATATTTTTATATAAAACCACTCTACGCCCACTGAAAATGTCCAAAATTATCATATTCGAATTTAGTTCAATAAAGCATCGGATCTGCAAATTCAAATACTAACATTTTTCAAATAGGACCACACTACGCTCACTGGAAATGTCCTATTGGAACTGCAATTGATTCACCAATTAATAGAACATTGAATCGACATTGAATAAATAAATAAATTGATTAATAAATTAGTCACAAATTTTAAAATTTTCCAAATAGCACTACCCTACGGTCATCGAAAATGTCAAAACTATCACTATTAAATGGAATATAAAATCAGCAAAAGTCCAAATATTTACAAATTTTCATGTTGAGCCACCCTACGCTCGCTGAAAGAGTAAAAAATTATTCTAATGGAAACGCTATTGATTGATCAATCAATAGAGCATCGAAATGAGATTAGTCAAAAAATTTCTATTTTCCATATACAAAATTATCCTTATCGAAATGCTATTGATTTACTAATCAATAGTGTATGAGGTTTGCTATAGTTTAAAAATTTGCTTTTTCGCATTGAGCCACTCTACCTACATTCACATAAAGTATGCAAAATTATTTAATTCGAACTTCTATTGATTCATCAATCAATGGATCACCGACTTGGTAGTAGTCCAAAATTTCAAAATTTTCTGTCCAACGCCCACCAAAAATGTAAAAATAAAATTTTAGTTAAACATAGAATTTCAAAAAGTCAAAATATTTACAATTTTCTATATTGAGCCACCCCACTTTTGCTTGAAATGTTCAAAATAACCATACTCTGCTAAACTATCCAAACATTCTAACGACCTGCCGAGCTGACAAAGTTCGGTTCATCCGAAGCAATAGCCTATAGTACTCGAATCGGATGTTCATGAACATACTAGTAACGATAGGCTCACAAACTAAAGCATCGGTTCATTCACCATCAGCATTGCTTCTTGGTTCGGCGATGCTGACTCGAACGATGGTATCGGCAAATTTATACTCGCGATGGTGGATCGCTTTTTGGTTCGGAAGGAACACGTTTTGTGTGTTCGGAATCGATGCTTTACCACCACTGGTTGTAGATTGAGATAAAAATAATGAACACTTATATAATTTTTCATTATAAAACAATACAATCTTGGGATAACATTGCCTCATCTACATGCACTAGAAAAATTTCAATTTTTTTATGAGGACAGATTTTTTATTCACGGTAATTCCAAAAATCTATATTCGGCGCAAAAATCTATCTGTACTAGAGTGACTATAATCAGAGTGGCGACAGCTGTTCGTTTGGAATGACAGCTCCCAGTTCCAAACGAGCAAATGACATGTCAATTCAATGTAAAGCTAATGGAATGTTTTGAATTGTTGCCAAAATTACGGATGAGATGTCGTCACTCTGGTTATAGGCACTTTAATCTGTACCATATCGGTATCAGGATCCCGTAACATAAGTACCAGGAAAATGTCACCAAACCTCATTTTGGCGAGCAAAAAAAAGGTCCCACAGCAACCTTTTCTCATGTCTATCCAAGTTAAAATCGATATTTATATGTACGATCCGTGAATTATCGGTATTTTGGGAGTACATATCTGTATTGCGGTATAGAGGTCGAATATTTGTATAAATACCGGTATACCTAGCAACGTTGAAGAGTGTTAAAAAATTTCCCACATCATGTCAAATATTTTACACGATCAATAATGAAAAAAAATACGAGATCGTATATTTAATTACTTTCTTACATTCGGTTGCACACGGTTTTGCACAGATCGATTTAATGACAAATTATACCTCTCGTATAATTATTTTCCTGGCGAAGTGTGCATTTCTTGAGTATATATCACTATGGTTCTAAGCAATTTATATTGATCGTGTAAAATATTTGACATGCGGGGGGAAATTGTTTTTAACACTCTTTCTCTTCCTAACATAGCTTTTAAACGTCAGTTCTTGTATTTGCTTGTGCAAAGGAAAGAAATAGATGTATTGCGATATGTAACCATGAAACGTACATGGTAGCATCGCAGTGCACTGCATTACCGATCGACGCAATAGCAGATCAATTTTCTATCATTTAGTCTCGTTCATTCGCCATTTGCGTGCACTTTACGTGGGATGAAGTATTTTTTATTTTTCCATTGCGACCAAACGGCAAATACTCTGTTGTTAAAAGAACAACTGTACTAAACAATATCGGAGCTAAGCGCGAAAGAATAGCTTCAATCGTAGAGGCTTATTCAATTGCTTGATAATCTCCCACGTATTCGCTAAATCAAAGTGAATGGGAAACGCGTGTAAGTTTTTTTTATTTTCATGCTACAGTTAACTCGCGATCATAGTTGGTATTTGGTCGGGTCACTCGTTTCGCTGCACTGTCGGTAACTTGGGTTGTCGAGAAAAAATTGTGAAAAATGTGCTTTTTGATAATTGAGGAAAAAGTATTCATTCGTTCAATGGAAGAATAAAAACTGTTACGAGAAAGTGATTTAACAATTGCGAAATTGCACAAAGAAATGTCAGTGATTTAGAGTTTTCCAGATTTATCGATAATATCTACAGTAAAAGTTTCCAGTTCAACGGGGAAGGAACAAAACTGCCATGGATACGTCAGCAGACAAAGCTGGTTATTCGATTGATATTAAACAGGAGCTCGATGAACCTGCAGAAACAGCTCCGGCCGGAGTGGAGGGCCGCATCATTCGTAAAATGACGGTTCTGGACCCACTGAAGCTTAAACTTCTGAATCGGCAGAATCACAATAGTCTACTGTCTGGATTACTCACAGGTAATTTTCTAGGTGCGGTTTGATTAGCTGAAAATGATTTAATTTTGCTTACGATGAAGTAAATGATATGGATTACGACACAATTGGTCTAATCAACAACAAAAAATAATTTCAGTGCTCTGTTTTGTTCTTTATATTTTTAACTGCAACGTTCCAATTATTCTCCTTCAGAAGAAAATATATGAATGCTTAGCAGTAGTTTGATGGTAACGCGCGGCGCACTTTTTACCCTTTGACTTGATAGGGTAGGGTTCGAATCCGGGTAAAAAGTTATTTTTTATAAAAATTGTACTAGATAATTTATCGTAGTTTGGTGCACTAGAAAAACAATTTAGAAATGGCTTTTGTGTTTTCTTAAATTGGTTGATATTTTTTTCCTACATTTGAATAATAGCAAAACCGATGTCGATTTCCATTTCGTTAGACTTAGAATTTTTTAAACTGAGTTTTCCATGTAACTTGTTTACTGATCGTCAGTCAATTTTTGTTTTTTATTACTGCCCATACTCGCATATAAGTCTCATATCGATTTTCGCCAATATTGAGTTAGCTTCAGGAATTTCAAGTAATAATACCATGATTCAGCATTAGGTAGCAGAATAAATCAAAAAAATCGGAAATAACATTTTAATCATGGCGATTTTCCATATGGGACTATTATGCAAGTATGAGCAGTATAGTCCAATGCCAATAGAACCACGCAGGATTTCATATGACTTCATGCCAAACGAGCTGCTCCTATTCTCAATAGTTTTATGTTTACCAAAATTTTAATTCAATTTGATTCTAATCAGCCAATCTTCATAATTAAACCTGTTTTAATCTACATTGTGGTGTGATGATGCCTTTCTCATATTACTCAATTTTCAATTCTTCCTTCCCCCATGGAAGTTTTTTTTTTCCACATTAAGTTCTTTGAACAAGAGAGAACTCATTATATAAAAGTGCAAATAACTTGATAATTCATACTTCCTTCTAAGAAGTTGTTTTAAAGTATCAATATTGTGGATAACGCACTTTTCTTTCAAATTAGCGCCTTCCCCACCTCTAAACTTCATACTCAATACATACACCGCTCGCTGACTCACAGAATGAGCAGCACGCAGTTATTCAATTGAGCAACAAATTTAAAACCACCGATTAATTTTTATCGGGTACGGGTCAAATTCGGTTTAGAAGAAAAATTAATCTTAATAAAATTCTGGGTCAGGAACGTATTCTGGAACTGGGTTCGAAAACTGAATTCGAAATCTAGGATTCAGAATTCAGTTGCAAATTCGGAATCCATATCAAGAAATCAGGTCATAAACTTAGTTATAGAATTTTGGAACTGAAACTACGAACTTAAAAAATTCCGCAGAATTCGGTAATTTTCAATGAATAAACAAAAATCTGCTCTCATCAACCTACTGAATGACAACATTGATTGCCCCATACTACTGGAAAGAATTAATTTTAACATTCCGGGAAGATCATTGCGAAGAACGGATTTTCTTCGTCGCTCACTTCATCGCACACAGTATGGCCAAAACAACCCAATGGATGTCTGTTGTCATCGTTTCAATAGCGTGTATCATTTATTTGATTGTAATATGAGCAAAGACACATTCAAATCGAAAATAATATTTTTAAGTTAACATAAGTTTGTAGCTATAAAGTAAAAGTCTGTGCGATAGGTCACCTCTAGTCGAAGACAATAAAGAAATATAGAACCAAATCTTAGTGTTTATTCTAATTTAGTTCTAGAACTGAATTCTACTAAGCTTGAATTCTGAATCTTAATCAAGGAACTGAGCTCAGTTTCAAAATCTAGTTCTAGAATGTTCGAATTTAGTTCTAGCATACAGGTTCTGA